>NC_090766.1:12534597-12588699 GCF_036898095.1 Palaemon carinicauda | reverse complement strand
TAGTGAGAAGTTTCGCCGATGACACAAGAATAAGTAGAGAAATTACTTGTGATGAAGATAGGAACTCACTACAAAGAGATCTAAACAAAATATATGAATGGGCGGAGATAAATAGGATGGTATTTAACTCCGATAAATTTGAATCAATAAATTATGGAAACAGAGAAGGAATGGTGTATGCATACAAGGGACCTAATAATGAGACAATCACAAACAAGGAAGCAATTAAAGACCTTGGTGTAATTTTAAATAGGAATATGCTATGCAACGACCAAATAGCAACACTGTTGGCTAAATGTAAAGCAAAAATGGGGAATGTTATTCAGACACTTTAAAACAAGAAAAGCTGAACACATGATTATGCTTTTACAAAACTTATGTGTGTAGTACACTCGAGTACTGCAATGTGATATGGTACCCACACTACCAAAAGGATATTGCGCAAATAGAGAGTGTACAAAGGTCCTATACTGCTAGAATAGAAGAAGTTAAGGACCTTGACTACTGGGAAAGACTGCAATTTTTTAAAACTATACAGTCTAGAAAGGAGAAGAGAACGCTACATGATAATACAAGCATGGAAGCAAATAGAAGGAATTACTGAAAACATCATGGAGCTTAAAATATCAGAAAGAGCAAGCCGAGGTAGATTAATAGTGCCACAAAATATTCCAGGTAAACTGAGAAAGGCGCACAGGACATTAATCCACTACGCACCAGCATCGATAATGCAGCGACTATTTAATGTGCTGCCAGATCATCTAAGAAACATATCAGGAGTGAGCGTAGATGTGTTTAAGAATAAGCTCGATAAATACCTAAGATGCATCCCAGACCATCCAAGACTGGAAGATGCAAAATACACCGGAAGATGCATTAGCAACTCTCTGGTGGATATATGAGGTGCCTCACACCGAGGGACCTGGGGGGAACCCAAACAAAAAATCTCTCTCTCTCTCTCTCTCTCTCTCTCTCTCTCTCTCTCTCTCTCTCTCTCCTCTCTCTCTCTCTCTCCCCAAGTCTTGCTATAGGCAAGGCATTCTAAAGCGAACGATCTCTCTCTCTCTCTCTCTCTCTCTCTCTCTCTCTCCTCTCTCTCTCTCTCTCTCTCTCTCTCTCTCTCTCTCTCCTCTCCCAAGAGCCCATGTCTTGTGTTTAAGAATAAGCTCGATAAATACCTAAGATGCATCCCAGACCATCCAAGACTGGAAGATGCAAAATACACCGGAAGATGCATTAGCAACTCTCTGGTGGATATATGAGGTGCCTCACACCGAGGGACCTGGGGGGAACCCAAACAAAAAATCTCTCTCTCTCTCTCTCTCTCTCTCTCTCTCTCTCTCTCTCTCTCTCTCTCTCTCTCTCTCTCTCTCTCCCCAAGTCTTGCTATAGGCAAGGCGTTCTAAAGCGAACGATCTCTCTCTCTCTCTCCTCTCTCTCTCTCTCCTCTCTCTCCTCTCTCCTCTCTCTCTCTCTCTCTCTCTCTCTCCCCAAGAGCCCATGTCTTGCTATAGGCAAGGCGTTCTAAAGCGAACGATCTCTCTCTCTCTCTCTCTCCTCTCTCTCTCTCTCTCTCTCTCTCTCTCTCTCTCTCTCTCTCTCTCTCCAATAACCCATGTCCTGCTATAGGCAAGGCGTTCTAAACGAACGAATGATCTCTCTCTCTCTCTCTCTCTCTCTCTCTCCTCTCTCCTCTCTCTCTCTCTCTCTCTCTCTCTGGCCCAAAATATAATCTAATTATAACGTGATATGAAAGAACAGCGGCGTAATATCAAAATTCCTCACAAAATGTTCTCACTGAAATCGACAAGGGAAAAAATTACGAGTTATTCAAAATATTTAATTACATTCTATTCATTTTTCAATTCTCGTGGCATTTCAGTGACATTGTTCCCTTTTATTAATATTGTTTTTCATTAGATTTTTACATGTGTATAATGATTTTTCATTTTGCCTTCCATTTGCCTGTTTTCCATAATTCCTTGTTTTTCAGGAATGTGGAGATGATTTAGATTTTGTGAGGGACTTTAAAATTCCTTCCAGTTCTTCATTAAATCATTATCATCTCCAAATTCTATTGACGCAAAGGTCCTCGGTTAGATTTCCCCAGTCGTCTCTATCTTGAGCTTTTAAATCAATGCTTCTCCATTCATCATCTCCCACTTTAGTTTCATAGTACTCAGCCATGTAGGCTTGAGTCTTCCAACTCTTTTATTATATATTGGAAGAAATTTGGAATTATGCCATTCACAACAAATCCTATATAAGAGATACAGCTGAATACAATTACTATTAGAATAGCACATTGGAATAGCATAATAGCAGATTAGCCAGGGCACCAGCCACCCATTGAGAAACTACTGCTAGAGAGTTATAGGGTTCTTAGACTGGCCAGACAGTACTAAAATGAATCCATCTCTCTGGTTATGGCTCATTTTTCCTTTATCTACACTACACATACGCCGAATAGCCTACCTTATTCTTTCCACATTCTCCTCTGTCCTCATACACATGATAACACTGAGATTAGCATACAATTCTTCTTTGCTCAATGGGTTAACTACTGCAATGTAATTGTTTAGTGGCTACTTTCCCCTTAGTAAAGGTAGAAGAGACTCTTTAGCTATGGTAAGCAGCTCTCCTTGGAGAAGGACATTCCAAAATCAAACCATTGTTCTTTAGTCTTGGTTGGTGCCGTAGCTTGTGTACCATGATCTTCCACTGTCCTGCGGTAGAGTTCTCTTGCTTGAGGGTACGACTTAGCCACGATTTTCTATCTTATTTGTCTTCCTCTTGTTTTTTTTTTAAGTTTTTATGGTTTATATAAGAAAGTTGTATTTTAATATTATTCTTAAGATATTTCATATTGTTCCTTATTTCTTTTGTATTTTATTTATTTCCTTTCATCGCTGAGCTATTTTTCACTGTTGGAGCCCTTGGGCTTATAGCATCCTGCTTATCCAATTAGGGCTGTAGCTTAGCAAGTAATAATAATAATAATAATAATAATAATAATAATAATAATAATAATAATAATAATAATAGACTTTGGTATAGGCCTAGACCTACTGGTAAGTGAAAAGAATGGCTGGAAAATAAAGTGAGCCTGGAAATATTCTGGAAATTGATATAATTAATTAAACAAAAATAAGTGAATGACAATTAATTTGTATCAGCAAATTAATGAAAGTAATAAGTAAGCTAATAATATTGGATATTATTTTATAAGTCGATATAAAGACGGAAGTGTCATAATTATGTTGATGAGAATATGAAAGAGAAAGTAATGAATTTAGCTGTGATAGTTCAGGAAAAAAACTATATAAGGAAACTATTGTATAGTATATTTAATGGTATAGCCTATATATTTAGAGAAAAAAAAGACAAAACATAATAAGATATAGAAATATTTCAAGTTGATATAAAGAAGGACGTGTTACAATTATGGTAATAGGAATATAAAAGAGAAAGTAATGAATTTAACTATGATAGTTTATGAATAAGTATTTATGGAAAATATCATGTAATATATTTAATATTATAGCCAATATACATTGAGAAAAAAGATAAAATATAATAAAATCTAGACATATCTTTAATAAAAAGAAAAATGACGAGAAAATGAGGTGCCGTTGTAAAGACAAAATCTTCAATATTGCAACACAACATTGGAACCCCAGTTTGTATTTGTGAGTGAAGTCGAAAAATGTTATTTTGACGCGTTTTATTTTTTTTTTTTTAAATTCTATGAACTAATTTATATATATATATATATATATATATATATATATATATATATATATATATATATATATATATATATATATATATATATATATATATATATATATCCAGTGCCATTAAATGAAAGATGGAGAAGAATTCCATTACGATTTAGTGTGAAAATTGATGATTACAAGTTTTTGGTAAGTACCCAGTTTAAACATTTAAGTATCTAATATAAGATAATTTTCTTTATTGTCATATGTTCATATTTATTATGAATTTAACTCTATGGAAACATTTATATCTTAGTCTAGGCTTACTTTGGTTAATATACTTTATTTTAGGCCTTGGAAGTTTTTCTATATGCTATATGGACGAAGTTTGGTTATTGTATCAAACATTTTTTGCACATGATTTATTTCGTTAATTTTTTATAAATGTAAAATTTTTGGTATTTTTGTAGTGTATTACAGGGCAATGTAACCTTGTAAAAAACTACTCTTTCTTATACAATACAACTTTACCGAATTTTTATGTATGTATGTCAAATTGGTTAATGTTTAAAATAACAATTTATCTGCAACACTGAATTTAATTATAAAAAAACTGGCAGAGTTATTTTTTTTTCTGTATGGTAGGCTTACAATAGATCACTTCAAAACCATTATTTTGAACCCCATAGCTTTTACTCGGAAATTGATACAAAATCTAATACAAAATTGGTACAAAATCTGATATAAAATTTCAATTATTAAAATGAGGTGATTTACATCCCCATTGAGTCAAATTTGACTCACAAAATTGCCAATTCACAAGTAGTGCCTATGCTTTTAAATTGATAAAATAGATTCAAAGTTTTGTATAGATATTCTATATATATATATATATATATATATATATATATATATATATATATATATATATATATATATATATATATATATATATATATATATATATATATATATATATATATATATATATATATATATATATACATATATATATATATATATATATATATATATATATATATATATATATATATATATATATATATATATATATATATATATATATATATATATATATATATATATATATATATATATATATATATATATATATATATATATATATATATATATATATATATATATATATATATATATATATATATATATATATATATATATATATATATATATATATATATATATATATATATATATATATATATATATATATATATATATATATATATATATATATATATATATATATATATATATATATATATATATATATATATATATATATATATATATATATATATATATATATATATATATATATATATATATATATATATATATATATATGTATATATATATATATATATAAATATATATATATATATATATATATATATATATATATATATATATATATATATATATCATATATATATATATATATGTATATATATATATATATATATATATATGTGTGTGTATTTCAATAAGTATTTATTTGCAGTAAAAATAAGTGTCATTTCCGAAGGAAATAGGCATTTTTCAATAGGAAAAAGTTGTTATTTAGTAGGAAAGTTTTCCCCGTCCGTAACTATAATAAAACCCTAAATTTTATACTAAATTTACAATTCCAGTGGCTTTGGGTATTCATATCTCGTTTTTTATACAATTAAAACTGGTCTCAATTTGCAGTCATCTTCCAAGTAACCAATCAGAACTGTTTGAACTGTCGCTTTCTTTGGCCAGTCGCCTACCTTGACATCTAAAGAGATGGTACCTCTATTTATCAAGTATTTTTTCCGTGTTTCTTGATTAGTGAAATACTCTCTCTTGTTATTCAAAGGAATGAATATATTAAGGCTTTCAAGAAGTTCAAGACTTTTTTTTTTTTTCTTAAAGGCTTCAATTCTGTGGATTTGACAATTAACATGGAATATGCTGTGAGATGCTCTAAATACCCAAGAATGTATACAAAAACCAAATCATGTAGGTTCTGTAGGGTACAGGTTTTGCATGTGTGATAGGACCAGGAAAACAGCCTTTAAAGTAAGTAAAGTGAATAGCCTATACAGTCTTTACTCAATTTGAGAAAATATATGTAACTGGTATGTTTACAGGAATTTTGAACTGTTTTGATGTCGATAACTTTTAAAATACCGTACTTTTCATGTTCAAGGATGAGTGAAACATAAGAAGACCATATTTCAAGAGGAAAGACAACACAGGGATATGATCTACCTTAAGATAGGGAAAGGACTCGGAGTCCTGAGGGGAGTTTGCAGGGGCCTACCTCGGTAGGTAAGGATAGGTGTCTTTGGTTAGGTTAGGTCGGGACCCTTCGGTTGTATCTTTGTTCATTACCCTTGTGAAATATGGTTTTTCAATTGTAACTACTTTTGTTTCAAAGGTCTGTATAACTTGAAAAATACGGGTTTCCTACTATTACTGCCATGAAAAATGTTCAGAACACTTATAAGTACACCAGGAACCACTATTATTCTCTTCGTAAGGGTTACTGCACTATTATGCAAGTTTACATGGGGTATCTGGAAGTTTTGACATATTTCTAATTAGGAATATGAAGGGCAACTAAGCTCGGTAATAACTAATATTTACCAATGAAAATGTTTATAGTAGTGTTGAATTGGTATTTCATTATTGTTATTATTAAAGGGATTGTTGGTTATTATAGGTTATTTAGAGTTGTGGCCTAATTGGTAGCATCCTAGCCTGGTGATCACCAGACTGGGGTTGGGTCCCAATTAAGCTCGTTAATTCCTTTGGTCGCTGCAACCACATCATCCCTGTGAGCTAAGGATGGGGGTATGGGTAAACCTATAGGTCTATCTGCTGAGTCATCAGTAGTCATTGCGTGGCCCTCCCTGGTCCTAGCCTGGGTGGGTGGAGAGGGAGCTTGGGTGCTGATCATATTTATATATGGTCAGTCTCAAGGGCATTGTCCTGCTTGATAGGGCAATGTCACTGTCCCTTGCCTCAGCCATTCATGAGCGGCCTTTAAACCTTAAACCTTTATGCAGGTGCAGTTCATAAGCACTTTTTGAAGCAATTTTTTTTTTTTATATAATAATTACCTAATGATTTTAATTACTTAAAACTTCCTAGATATTCATATTCAAGGTCCTAGATGATTTTAGTAACTTTTTATGACATTTTTGCTGTAACGATGACAGATGTACTGTACATGTAAAAAAACGGTTGTAGTAAATGAAGCCATTGCAAAGGCTTCAAATTAGAAATAAATTTCCATCTTACAAATTATCAATCATGAATTAAACAGTAATCGTTCCCCTGTCTGAAAATTACACCTACACTGTGAATGCGCATATTTTCATTAAGGCATACATAGGCACTCTAGCCATACTTCCTGAACTTACGATAAGGAATACATTAGCTTTTGCAATGCTAAAGAGGAAAAAGGTACCAAACCCCTTTTCTCCAACCATGTAAGCTTTGTGTGTCCAGGTGTGAAAGCACAGTTATAGGATCCAGGTAATGTTAGGTTAGGTAGGGATAAAATACCTACTTGCATTATCTATTACTTCAGGCCTTCTAGGTCAGATGAGGGGCCCAGTGCTGCATTATCTATTATGTTAAGTGAGGGGTCCAGTGGTGATAAAGCCTTCCCTGGCTAGGTAATGTCTCTGTTGTGTAGATTAGATTTGCAGGACACATATTTCATTATATATAGTTATGGCAAATAGAAGTTCGGTAATAGGAAGGTTGAAATGTCCTACTCAACTATGAATGAAAGAGTGAATGGAGCTTAACTCCTTTAGCTGAAAGAAAAGAGGATATTTAGATAAAAAACAAGTAGTTATTTGGTAGTATATTAGACAAATTTTTCATTGTGTGAAAAGGTTTATGGATTTCACATTAGTTTTAAGATTTTTTCCAACAGTTCTGGTGGTGATTTATGCTATTCTTGAAATTGAATATGTTTTTAGAAATATTGGAAATAGCTGATTTTTAAATATTTAACTTAGCCGGTGAATATATATAGCTGCAACTCTGTTGTTCGACAGACAAAAAACTGTAAAAAACTCGCCAGCGATCGCTATACAGGTTGCGGGTGTGCCCATCAGCGCCAACTGTCGGCCAGATACCATACTCAATGTAAACAAAGACTCAATTTCTTCTCTGTCGACGTGTCGACAAGACGTACTTTACTCGCTGTTGAAACCTGGAGTTTTTCCCATCATATTTGGTGAAGTACTTTATTTTGGTTTTGAGCTTTCGCTGTGCAGGGTTTTTTCTTCAAATAAATCCTTGAACTCTTTTTTGTATCGGATTCATTGTTGATGACTTAGATCGTTTTTTTGGAATTTTCCCTTGACCAATTCAAAATGGCTGACCTTTCACAAGTTCCCAAGTTTAGAAAATGCAATGCTAGGGACTGTTCTAGGCGTCTTCCAAAGGCTTCTCTCGACCCTCACACTGTTTGTTCCAATTGTCGGGGTAAAACCTGTCAATTGGAAGATCGGTGTGAGGAATGCGTGGGCCTTTCGGAATTCGATTTTATCGAATTTGAGAAGTACACACGCAGGCTAGAGAGAGATAGATTAAGGAGAAGTTCTTCTAGGTCGATAGATTTTTCCTCTCCTCATGCCCCTCAACCTATTCCTTCCCCTGTAGTGGTTGTTCCTAACCCCCCTCCTAGCACTCAGGAACCATCGATAGCTGACATGATGCGTGCCATCCATGCCCTGGGGGAGAGAGTTGAGTCCCTTGCAAGTGACCGCAATCAACTCATGGCGGATGTTAAGGAGTTAAAGTGCCAAAGTGCCGCGGGAAGTGATAAAGTGCCTAGTGAAAGGGTTGTGAACAGTGTTGCACTTGAGGGTTCGTCTGTTCGTGCCTGTCGTCCTCCTAGTCCGGGACCTCTTGCAAGCTCCCAAGCCCAGGGGAGAAGCAATGTCGTACGACGCATGGGTTCGAGAGGCCTTGATCAGCGAACAGACGTTCCCTCCAAGGTATCAGGCGTATCTCCCCAAGATCGCCCCTACCTACGTAAGACGAGAGAGCCCGTTTTTACCTCGTCGTCCGAAGGTGTTTCTCGTAAGAAACTTTGGACCAAGGTCTCACGACCTTTAAAACGTAAGTCGGTCCCTTCAGGACAAGTCCAACGTCCCGGTTGTAGCCACTGGGTCAGTTCGGACTCGTTGCCGTCATCTGATGACTGCTCACCGCCTAAGAGAGGCAAAGCGGTACCGCCTCAGTCGCTAACCCCGTCTGTTGCCGCACCTGCTCCCGTAGACCCTAAATGGGCTTTGCTGCAAGACATGCAGTCCAAGCTTGCGTCCTTGATGGAGGACTTTAATGCGGAGAAGGTTGCTGCTGAACCTTCTGGCCAACAACCTTCCAAGCGGTCTGTTGTGCGTCCTGTTGACGCTGAGGTTACCTTCTCGCGTCCACCAGTTGAGGTGGTTCCTCCTCCGATGCGACCCAGTGTGGGTTGCCAGCCGCATGTTGACGTTAGGCGACGCACGGAGGTGGTTGTTGACGTTCAGGACGTTCAGCAACCATCAGAGGTGACTTGTTTTGACGCGGTGCGTCAACCTCCGCAACCCGGTATGGTGTTGACTGCACAACCCAGACGGTCTAGACAGTCTCGGGTGGACGCTGTGCGTCCTCGCGCACCCATGGTTGTTGACAGTTCACAGACTGTGCAGCAGTTCCATGACGTTGCGTCCGGCTCCGTCACGCATGCACCAGTGCGACCGGACTCAGCGAGCCAGACGTTGCCCACTCCGTTGCCGTTTCCTCATCAGTTGTCGGATGAGGAACTATCAGATGAGGACGTTGCTGAACCCGACGATCAACCTTCAGAACTGGACGAGCCTAAGGCAACTCAACCATCATTGGACTTTAGAAAAGTCATGGCTGTTTTCAAGGAGTTGTTTCCGGACCACTTTGTTTCTGTGGCTCCTCGTTCTCCTCCGTCAGAGTTCGTATTAGGAGTGCCTGCTACCGCACCTGCCTTTACGAAACTCGTTCTCTCACGCTCATCCAAGAGAGCTTTGCGGCTGTTAGGAGACTGGTTAGAGTCTAAGAAGAGTTTAGGGAAGACAGCATTTGCCTTTCCCCCATCTAAACTCTCTTCTAGATCGAGCGTCTGGTATGCCACGGGAGAAGTTCTCGGCTTGGGAGTTCCTGCCTCTGCCCAGGGCGACTTCTCAAGTCTTGTAGACTCTCCCCGCCGCCTTGCCATGAGACGCTCGAAGGTTTGTTGGTCACCATCGGACCTGGACCATCTTCTTAAAGGGATATTTAGGGCTTTCGAAGTCTTTAACTTTTTAAAGACTGGTGCTTAGGAGCCCTGAGCAGGAAAATGTCTTCGCCAGATAAGGATATTTCCTTGCTCATTATGTCCTGCATGGACAAGGCCGTCCTTGATGGGTCCAATGAGCTAGCTGCCTCATTCACGTCCGGAGTCCTGAAGAAGCGAGAGTCTCTCTGTTCTTTCTTGTCTGCTGGAGTTACGCCATGCCAGAGATCTGAACTTCTCTTTGCTCCCCTTTCCAAGTGCCTGTTTCCTGAAGTCTTGGTAAAGGAAATTGCCGCATCGTTAGTTCAGAAGGACACCCATGATCTAGTTGCGTCCTCGGCTCGCAAAGCTCCCCCTTTGCCTACATTGTCTGCTAGACCGAGGATAGACACTCCAGCGTCTCGCTTTATTCCGCCCTTTCGTGGCAGAGCCTCCAGCAGAGGAGGTGCTCGTGCCGAAGGGAAACGAGGGAAGAGGAAAGGACCCAAGTCCTCCAAGGGCAGAGTCTGACTGCCCGCAACTTCAGACAGCAGTGGGAGCCAGACTCAAGAACTTCTGGCAAGCCTGGGAGAAGAGAGGCGCAGATCAACAATCTGTGAAGTTACTCAGAGAGGGGTACAAAATCCCTTTTGTACGCAAACCCCCTCTAGCGACGTCCCCCATCGATCTCTCTCCCAGGTACAGAGAGGAAGCAAAGAGACAAGCCCTGAAACTGGAAGTGTCTCTTTTGCTAGAGAAGGGAGCGGTGGTCAAAGTCTCGGACCTTCGATCACCGGGATTTTACAACCGTCTCTTCCTAGTTTCAAAGAAGACAGGAGGTTGGAGACCGGTGCTAGACGTCAGTGCTCTGAATGTCTTTGTCACAAAGACGAAGTTCTCCATGGAGACCACAAAGTCAGTCTTAGCAGCGGTCAGAAAGGAAGACTGGATGGTCTCGCTAGACCTAAGGGACGCCTACTTCCATATCCCCATTCACTCAGACTCCCAACCTTTTCTGAGATTCGTCTTCGAAGATGTGGTTTACCAGTTTCGGGCCCTGTGCTTTGGCCTAAGCACAGCTCCTCTCGTGTTTACGAGGCTGATGAGGAATGTAGCCAAATTCCTCCACTTATCGGACATCCGAGCCTCCCTTTATTTGGACGACTGGCTTCTCAGAGCCTCTTCCAGTCGTCGCTGTCTGAAGGATCTAAAGTGGACTCTAGATCTGACCAAGGAATTGGGACTCCTAGTCAATTTGGAAAAGTCGCAGCTGGTCCCATCCCAAACTATTCTGTATTTAGGGATGGAGATTCACAGTCTAGCTTTTCGGGCTTTTCCGTCGACCCCCAGAATAGATCAAGCCCTGCTATCCATCCAGAAGATGCTGAAGAAGGAACGCTGCTCAGTCAGGCTGTGGATGAGTCTGGTAGGGACGCTGTCATCCCTGGAACAATTTGTATCACTAGGAAGACTACACCTCCGTCCTCTTCAATTCCATCTGGCTTTTCACTGGAAAAAGGACAAGACGCTAGAGGCGGTCTCGATCCCGATTTCCGAAAAGATTAAGTCTTGTCTGACTTGGTGGAAGGACAATATCAACCTAAGAGAGGGTCTTCCCCTGTCTGTTCAGACTCCCAACCACGTTCTCTTCTTGGACGCATCGGACTTGGGCTGGGGCGCGACACTGGACGGTCGGGAATGCTCAGGTCTGTGGAACTCGAGTCAGAGGAGCATGCATATCAACTGCAAGGAGCTGTTGGCAGTTCATCTGGCCTTGAAAAGCTTCGAGTGTCTCCTTCGAGGCAAAGTGGTGGAAGTAAACTCGGACAACACCACGGCCTTGGCGTACATCTCCAAACAAGGAGGCACCCACTCACTGACGTTGTACGAGATCGCAAGGGACCTGCTCATCTGGTCAAAAGGTCAAGACATCTCCCTAGTAACGAGGTTCATCCAAGGCGACTTGAACGTCATAGCAGATTGTCTCAGTCGGAAAGGGCAAGTAATTCCAACCGAATGGACCCTCCACTAGGATGTATGCAAGAGACTTTGGACCACTTGGGGTCAACCAACCATAGATCTCTTTGCAACCTCGCTGACCAAGAGGCTTCCAATCTATTGCTCCCCAGTCCCGGACCCAGCAGCAATACATATAGATGCCTTCCTCCTAGATTGGTCACATCTGGATCTCTACGCATTCCCACCGTTCAAGATTGTCAACAAGGTATTGCAGAAGTTCGCCTCTCACGAAGGGACAAGGTTGACGTTAGTTGCTCCCCTCTGGCCCGCGAGAGAATGGTTCACCGAGGTACTTCGATGGTTAGTAGACGTTCCCAGAAGTCTTCCTCTAAGGGTAGACCTTCTACGTCAGCCACACGTAAAGAAGGTACACCAAAGCCTCCACGCTCTTCGTCTGACTGCCTTCAGACTATCGAAAGACTCTCGAGAGCTAGAGGCTTTTCGAAGGAGGCAGCCAGTGCGATTGCTAGAGCAAGGAGAGCGTCTACCATTAGAGTCTACCAATCGAAGTGGGAAGTCTTCCGAGACTGGTGCAAGTCAGTTTCTGTATCCTCGACCAGTACCTCTGTAGCTCAAATAGCTGATTTTCTCTTATACCTGAGAAAATGACGATCCCTTTCAGCTCCCACTATCAAGGGCTACAGAAGCATGTTGGCATCGGTCTTCCGGCATAGAGGCTTAGATCTTTCCAACAATAAAGATCTGCAAGACCTCCTTAAGTCTTTTGAGACCACCAAGGAGCGTCGTTTGGCTACCCCTGGATGGAATTTAGACGTGGTACTAAGATTCCTCATGTCAGACAGGTTTGAGCCGTTACAATCAGCCTCCCTGAAAGATCTCACTCTTAAGACTCTTTTCCTGGTATGCTTAGCCTCGGCTAAAAGAGTCAGTGAGATTCATGCCTTCAGCAAGAACATCGGATTTTCGTCGGAAAAAGCTACTTGTTCGCTGCAACTTGGCTTTCTAGCCAAAAACAAGCTGCCTTCTCGGCCTTGGCCTAAATCTTTCGATATTCCCAGCTTATCGAAGATCGTAGGCAATGAACTAGAAAGAGTCTTATGCCCTGTGAGAGCTCTTAAGTTCTATTTAAGCGTACTAAACCTTTACGAGGCCAATCTGAAGCTTTATGGTGTTCAGTTAAGAAACCATCCTTGCCTATGTCAAAGAATGCTTTGTCATACTTTATCAGATTGTTAATACGAGAAGCTCATTCACATCTGAGTGAGGATGACCGAGCTTTGCTTAAGGTGAAGACGCACGAAGTTAGAGCTGTAGCAACTTCCGTGGCCTTTAAGCAAAATAGATCTCTGCAAAGTATAATGGACGCAACCTATTGGAGAAGCAAGTCAGTGTTCGCGTCATTTTACTTGAAAGATGTCCAGTCTCTTTACGAGAACTGCTACACTGGGACCATTCGTAGCAGCGAGTGCAGTAGTGGGTGAGGGCTCAACCACTACAATTCCCTAATTCCATATCCTTTTAATCTGTCTCTTGAAATGTTTTTAATGTTGTTTTTATGAGTTGTCCGGAAGGCTAAGAAGCCTTTCGCATCCTGGTTGATTTGGCGGGTGGTCAAAGTCATTTCTTGAGAGCGCCCAGATTAGGGGTTTGATGAGGTCCTGTTGTATGGGTTGCAGCCCTTGATACTTCAGCTCCTAGGGGTCTGTCAGCATCCTAAGAGGATCGCGAGGCTCCGTAAGGAAGACGTACTTATAAGGCAGAGTAATCGTCTAAGTCGACTTCCTTACCAGGTACCTATTTATTTTGTTTTTGTTATATTGATAACTTCTAAAATGAAATAAAAACTCTTAGCTCATAAGATGTAAACATATTTAACTGGTCTCTACCCACCACCCTGGGTGTGAATCAGCTATATATATTCACCGGCTAAGTTAAATATTTAAAAATGATATTTTAATTATAAAATAAATTTTTGAATATACTTACCCGGTGAATATATAAATTAAACGACCCTCCCTTCCTCCCCAATAGAGACGCAGTGGGATGAGAAGAAATTGAGTCTTTGTTTACATTGAGTATGGTATCTGGCCGACAGTTGGCGCTGATGGGCACACCCACAACCTGTATAGCGATCGCTGGCGAGTTTTTTACAGTTTTTTGTCTGTCGAGCAACAGAGTTGTAGCTATATATATTCACCGGGTAAGTATATTCAAAAATTTATTTTATAATTAAAATATCATTTTTCAATATTAAACTTACCCGATAATCATGTAGCTGTCAACTCCGTTGCCCGACAGAATTCTACGGGAGGGATACGCCAGCTATCACTATACTAGAAGGGGGTGTACTCACAAGCGCCACCTGTGGCCAGGTACTACAGTACTTGTTGTTGACGCCACCTCACTTTTTCCTCTGTCGTGCTTCCGGCAAGACGTTCTTGGATACGCTTATGATTTTGGAGTATTGTTCACGGTTTGGTGAAGTATTTCTCTAAAATTTGCAGCTATTCGCTATACTAGAAACTTCTATATTAGCTTAGTTAGCTTTTGGAATTAATTTTATTATGGTGACGAAGAGAGTATGAACTCTCTTTCACCTTTAAATGGCCGACCCTTCCCTTAGACGGAAGTGTTGGTGTCTAAGAGAGTATAGACTCTCTTTCTTAATTTTGCTTAACAAAAGTTATAGATTTATTTTATATCTCTCCGCCTTTTATAGGCCTCTTCGATTAACTTCCTTTTATTATAAAATTATTAAAATTAATTTTTATTTATTCGACCTTTCCTAATGGTAGGCGGTCTTTTCTTGTACCGAAGTTAATTAACATTGAGCCCGTCATTTCGGTTTTACCTGTTAACATATTATGCTATTTTAATGTTTTTGAAAGAATTTCTTTGATAGTCTCGTATTGTTTTCAAAGTTGAACTAACGTTTTGTTTTGTCTCTGCAGTTGTTGACGTTTCAGAACGTTCAACTTGCGCTCTATCGTTACGATAGAGAGAGAATTTTCACGGTGTCACGTTGCAGTAAGAGTAACCGTGTCTAGCGTTTTGTTCATTCTTTCTTAACTTAATGGTTTTAATTCTACAAAGGAACTTTTCATTTTGGGAAATATTTTCCTTTAACAATAATGTTTTAACGATATATATGATTGGGCTCTTCTCTCAGGTTCTAAGTCAAGAGAGAGAGAGAGAGAGAGAGAGAGATAGAGACGGAGGGAGAAAGAGGAGGATAAACGTTTCGTTCAAGCGAGTAACGTTGTTATCGTTTTTGCTCTTCTCCCTAGTCTCTTTAGGGGAAGAAGGTAAACGTTTCTAGAGTTTTTCTTGTTCTCAAGCTTTATGCGGTGAGAGATTTTAAACGTAGTTTATTTGATCTAGTGTTTAGTCTCTTTCCAGCCACTGAATTATTTATCTTTCATTAGATTTTTCTGTTACATTGTAATTCTGTTTTCGCAATTACTAACTTTTGAGAAAGGATAGAATTGCGTGTTTCAGGTACAAACCACTTAAAGTTTCGAGTTCAGTGAAATAAGTGCAAACAGAAAATCAAAGTGATAAGTGATTAGCGCAAAGTGTGTCAGTGTTGTGCGTGAGGGTACTTCTGTGCGTGCCAGTCGTCCTCCCAGTCCGGGACCTCTTGCAAGCTCCCAAGCCCAGGGGAGAAGCAATGTCGAAGGGCAAAAGGGTTCGGCAGGCCTTGATCGGCGCACAGAAGTATCCTCGGTGGTTGCGGGCGTGTCTTAAGAGACCGTCACTCCCACCCGCAGATGATTGAGCCCTTATTTTGCTCGTCTGCAGAAGAAATTTCGGGGAGAAAACGCTGGTCTCAGGTCTCAAGACCTCTTAAACGTAAAGTCCAGACCTATGCCAGACGTACGAAGTTAGAGTTCAACAACCCGGATGCAGTCATTGGGTTAGCTCTGACTCTCCTCAGTCTCAGGTGACTGCACTCCGCCTAAGAGGAGTAAGGTTCTGCCACAACAGATCTCTGCTGTTAAGGCTTTACCTCAGCAGACCTTAGTGTCTGCCGACCCCAAGTTGACTCTACTGCAGTCCATGCAGTCACAACTTGCGGTCTTGATGCGTGAGTGTCAGGCTGAGAAGGTTACACCTCCTCCTGTGATCGCTCCGCCTGACCGCAGTACTGCCTGCCAGGCGTACGATGTTGAGGCTCCTCAGGATACCTTACCACGTTCTGAGTTTACTGTTTCCAGTGGTGTGCAGCTCCCTCCGCCTTCCTTAAGGCAACCTCAGCAATGGGAACAGGAAGCTTATACCTTACTTCCTCCGCTTCCACTTGCAGTTCCACCAGTGAGGCAACACTCTCTTGAGGTACAACAACCTCTCCCATCCATGAGTCAGTCTCCTCAGCTCTCGCTGCAGCGAGCTCAACCCTCCTCAAGGCAAGCACAACACCTTAGCCTTGCGCCTCAGGAACCTCAACTCGCGAGACAATTACTGTGTTCTGCGCAGCCACTACCTCATCGCTCACAGCTCACACCTCAGGAACCTCAACTCGTTCCTCAGGAACTTGCTACTGCGCATCCGCCAACCACTCAGCAAGCGCAACCCTTGAGGCAGCAACCTCATGCTATGAGTCAGCCACCTCAACGCATGCATCTGCCACTTTCTCCTCAACTTGAGAAATAACAAATGACAATAATAACACCTCATTACTTTCATAACTTGCATTTGTAATCATATACATGTATGCCTACACAAACATTATGATAATGGAGGTTATTTGTCTTACTTATATAAAAATATATATGTATTCCTTGCAATATATTTTTAACAATATCGCAAAATATGGCAAAATATCTTCAAAACAAAAATGAATCATGAGTTATGAATGTAATGTAAATATTATGTTGATATTAAAACCCCATGCAAGCATGCATGAAGCACTCTAGCACTGGTCATGGAATTTCTGAGAAATGTTAAACGCCATGCAACACGCTCTGCTTACCTTACAGCATGCTCTACATACAGCATGCTCTGCATACAGCATGCTCTGCATACAGCATGCTCTGCATACAGCATGCTCTGCATACATCATGCTCTGCATACAGCATGCTCTGCATTCAGCATGCTCTGCATACAACATGCTCTACATACAGCATGCTCTGCATACAACATGCTCTGCATACAGCATGCTCTGCATTCAGCATGCTCTGCATACAACATGCTCTGCATACAGCATGCTCTGCATACAACAATGCTCTACATACAGCATGCTCTGCATACAGCATGCTCTGCATACAACATGCTCTGCATACCTTACCGCATGCTTCTCAGTCATACATCTTTGGTTGTTGCCAACTCACTAGACTGTCAAGCAGTTTCATAATGTTGCCTTCTAGTCTGCTGCTTTTGCACCATTGAAACCCTCACTGAGAGAACTTAACTTTTCTCGGATATGGTCCCTGTAGATGAGAAAGTGCTTTTCTCCCTCCTTCTGATATTCCCTTGAGGACTCTGTCATTTGGAGAGGAGCCTTTAGCTGCGTAGCCTCCTATGGACTTTTATTTAAGCATAACATGCTTCCAGGGAAGGTAATGGTTCCACTTCAGTCACTAACCCTGTCTGTTACCACACCTGCTCCCATAGACCTTGAGCTGTGTTGCAAGACATACAGTCCAAGCTTAGTCCTTGTTAAAGGATTTTTTGTTTTCGGAGTCAGTGTGTCACTGGGAAGACGTTCAACAACCAGCAGAAGTGACTTGTTGTGACGCAGTGCGGCAACCTCAGCAACCCGATAAGGAGTTGTCTGTACGACCCAGACAGTCTAGACAGCTTCGGGTTGTCACTGTACTTCCTCGCTTCCCCATGGTTGACAGTTCACAGACTGTGCAGCAGTACCATGATCTTGTGTCCGGCTCCGTCAGACGACTGGCTTTTAAGAGCTCCCACAAGTCGTCGCTGTCTGGAGATTCTCAGATGGACTATGGATCTGACCAAGGAACTGGGCCTCCTGGTCAATTTTGAGGAGTCTCAGCTCATCCCATCCCAGACCATTGTCTCCCTGGGTATGGATCTTCAGAGTCGAGCTTTTCGGGCTTTTCCGTCGGCCCCAAGGATCTTCCAAGCCCTAGAATGCATCCAGAGCATGCTGAGAAGGAACCGATGCTCAGTCAGGTAGTGGATGAGTCTAACAGGGACACTTTCATCGCTGGCCCTGTTCATCGTGTTAGGGAGAATCCACCTCCCCCCCTTCAGTATCATCTAGCTGCTCACTGGATAAAGGACATGACGCTAGAGACGGTCTCAGTTCCTGTTTCCGAAGAGAGGAGGTCTTCTCTCGCGTGTTGTAAGAACAGCTTTCTTCTCAAGGAAGTCTACCTTTGGCTGTTCAGAAACCCGACCGCCGTCTCCTCTCGGACACATCAGACACGGGCTGGGGTGCGACTTTGGACGGACAGGAATGATCGAGAACATGGAATCAGGAGCAAAGGACACTTCACATCAATTGCAGGAGTTGTTGGCGGTTCTTCTGGCCTTGATAAACTTCAAGTCCCTCCAGCTTAACAAAGTGGTGGAGGTGGACTCTGACAACACCACAGCCCTGGCTTACACCTTCAAGCAGGGAGGGACTCTTTCGTGAAGTTGTTCTAGATCGCAAGGGACCTCCTCATCTGGTCTAAAGATCGAAAGCTCACGCTGGTAACGAGGTTCATTCAGGGCGGTATGAATGTCATGGCAGATCACCTCAGCCGGAAGGGTCAGGTCATCCCCACAGAGTGGACCCTTCACAATAATGTTTGCAGCAGACTTTGGGCCCTGTGGGGTCAGCCAACCATAGATCTGTTCGCTACCTCGATAACCTAGAGACTCCTATTGTATTGTTCTCCGATTCCAGACCCAGCAGCAGTTCACGTGGATGCTTTTCTGCTGGATTGGTTCCATCTCGACCTGTATGCATTCCCGCCGTTCAAGATTGTCAACAGGGTACTTCAGAAGTTCTCCTCTCGCAAAGGGACACGGCTGACGTTGGTTGGCTCCGCTCTGGCCCGCGAGAGAATGGTTCTTAGAGGTACTGCAATGGCTGGTCGACATTCCCAGGACTCTTCCTCTAGGAGTGAACCTTCTACGTCTACCTCACGTAAAGAAGGTACACCCGAACCTCCACGCTCTTCGTCTGACTGCCTTCAGACTTTCGAAAGACTCTCAAGAGCTAGGGGCTTTTCGAAGGAGGCAGCCAGAGCGATTGCCAAAGCAAGGAGAACATCCACTCTCAGAATCTATCAGTCTCAAAGGGAAGTCTTCCGTAGCTGGTACAAGACCAATGCAGTTTCCTCAACCAGTACCACTGTAACCCAGATTGCTGACTTCCTGTTATATCTAAGGAAAGTAAGATCCCTTTCAGCTCCTACGATCAAGGGTTACAGAAGTATGTTGGCAGCGGTTTTCCGCCACAGAGGCTTGGATCTTTCCACCAACAAAGATCTACAGGACCTCCCTAGGTCTTTTGAGACCTCAAAGGAACGTCGGTTGTCCACTCCAGGCTGGAATCTAGACGTGGTCCTAAGGTTCCTTATGTCATCAAGATTTGAACCTCTCCAATCAGCCTCTTTTTAGGACCTCACATTAAAAACTCTTTTCCTCGTGTGCTTGACAACAGCTAAAAGAGTAAGTGAGATCCACGCCTTCAGCAGGATCATTGTTTTCACATCTGAAACGGCTACATGTTCCTTGCAGCTCGGTTTTTGCTAAACGAGCTTCCTTCACGTCCTTGGCCTAAGTCGTTCGAGATCCCAAGCCTGTCCAACTTGGTGGGGAATGAACTGGAGAGAGTACTTTGCCCAGTTAGAGCTCTTAGGTACTATCTAAAAAGGTCTTAACCTTTACAAGGACAATCAGAAGCCTTATAGTGTGCTATCAAGAAACCTTCTTTTCCAAGTTCTAAGAACTCAGTTTCTTACTATTCAGGCTTCTGATTAGAGAAACACATTCTCATCTGAAGGAAGAAGACCTTGCTTTGCTGAAGGTAAGGACACATGAAGTGGGAGCTGTGGCTACTTCAGTGGCCTTCAAACAGAGCCATTCTCTGCAGAGTGTTATGGATGCAACCTATTGGAGAAGCAAGTCAGTGTTCGCATCATTCTATCTCAAAGATGTCCAGTCTCTTTACGAGTACTGCTACACCCTGGGACCATTCGTAGCAACGAATGCAGTAGTAGGCGAGGGCTCAGCCACTACATTCCCATAATCCCATAACCTTTTAACCTTTCTCTTGAATACTTTTTATGGGTTGTACGGTCGGCTAAGAAGCCTTCCACATCCTTGTTGATTTGGCGGGTGGTCAATTCTTTCTTGAGAAGCGCCGAGGTTAAAGGTTGTGATGAGGTCCTTTAGTATGGGTTGCAGCCCTGTATACTTTAGCACCTTTGAGTTGATTCAGCCTTCCAAGAGGAACGCTGCGCTCAGTAAGGAAGACGATCTTATTAAAGGCAGAGTAACGGTTCAAGTCGACTTCCTTACCAGGTACTTATTATTTCATTGTTATTGTGGATAACTGATTATATGAAATACGGGATACTTAGCTATCCTTTAGTCTTGTACACTGGTTTTTCACCCACCCCCCTGGGTGTGAATCAGCTACATGATTATCGGGTAAGTTTAATATTGAAAAATGTTATTTTCATTAGTAAAATAAATTTTTGAATATACTTACCCGATAATCATGATTTAATTGACCCACCCTTCCTCCCCATAGAGAACCAGTGGACCGAGGAAAAAGTGAGGTGGCGTCAACAACAAGTACTGTAGTACCTGGCCACAGGTGGCGCTTGTGAGTACACCCCCTTCTAGTATAGTGATAGCTGGCGTATCCCTCCCGTAGAATTCTGTCGGGCAACGGAGTTGACAGCTACATGATTATCGGGTAAGTATATTCAAAAATTTATTTTACTAATGAAAATAACATTTTATATCTCTCCGCCTTTTATAGGCCTCTTCGATTAACTTACTTTTATTATAAACTTATTAAAATTAATTTTTATATTTGTTTATATTCGACCTTTCCTAATAGTAGGCGGTCTTTTCTTGGTACCGAAGTTAATTAACATTGAGCCCGTCATTTCGGTTTTACCTGTTAACATATTATGCTATTTTAATGTCTTTGAAAGAATTTCTTTGATAGTCTCGTACTGTTTTCAAAGTTGAACTAACGTTTTGTTTTGTCTCTGCAGTTGTTGACGTTCAGAACGTTCAACTTGCGCTCTATCGTTACGATAGAGAAAGAATTTTCACGGTGTCACGTTGCAGTAAGAGTAACCGTGTCTAGCGTTTTGTTCATTCTTTCTTAACTTAATGGTTTTAATTCTAATAAAGGAACTTTTCATTTTGGGAAATATTTCAGTTTTTTCCTTTAACAATAATATGTTTTAACGATATATATGATTGGGCTCTTCTCTCAGGTTCTAAGTCAAGAGAGAGAGAGAGAGAGAGAGAGATAGAGACGGAGGGAGAAAGAGGAGGATAAACGTTTCATTCAAGCGAGTAACGTTGTTATCGTTTTTGCTCTTCTCCCTAGTCTCTTTAGGGGAAGAAGGTAAACGTTTCTAGAGTGATCTAGTGTTTAGTCTCTTTCCAGCCACTGAATTATTTATCTTTCATTAGATTTTTCTGTTACATTGTAATTCTGTTTTCGCAATTACTAACTTTTGAGAAAGGATAGAATTGCGTGTTTCAGGTACAAACCACTTAAAGTTTCGAGTTCAGTGAAATAAGTGCAAACAGAAAATCAAAGTGATAAGTGATTAGCGCAAAGTGTGTCAGTGTTGTGCGTGAGGGTACTTCTGTGCGTGCCAGTCGTCCTCCCAGTCCGGGACCTCTTGCAAGCTCCCAAGCCCAGGGGAGAAGCAATGTCGAAGGGCAAAAGGGTTCGGCAGGCCTTGATCGGCGCACAGAAGTATCCTCGGTGGTTGCGGGCGTGTCTTACAGAGACCGTCACTCCCACCCGCAGACGATTGAGCCCTTATTTTGCTCGTCTGCAGAAGAAATTTAGGGGAGAAAACGCTGGTCTCAGGTCTCAAGACCTCTTAAACGTAAAGTCCAGACCTATGCCAGACGTACGAAGTTAGAGTTCAACAACCCGGATGCAGTCATTGGGTTAGCTCTGACTCGCCGCAGTCATCAGTTGAATGCACTCCGCCTAAGAGGAGTAAGGTTCTGCCGCAACAGATCTCTGCTGTTAAGGCTTTACCTCAGCAGACCTTAGTGTCTGCCGACCCCAAGTTGACTCTACTGCAGTCCATGCAGTCACAACTTGCGGTCTTGATGCGTGAGTGTCGGGCTGAGAAGGTTGCGCCTCCGCCTGCGCTCGCTCCGCCTGCGCTCGCTCCGCCTGCACTCGCTCCGCCTGCGCTCGCTCCGCCTGCGCTCCCTCCGCCTGCGCTCGCTCCGCCTGCGCTCGCTCCGCCTGACCGCAGTACCGCCTGCCAGGCGTACGATGTTGAGCCACGTTATGAGTTTACTGATCCCAGTGGTGTGCAGCTCCCTCCGCCTTCCTTAAGGCAACCTCAGCAATGGGAACAGGAGGCTTATACCTCTCTTCCTCCGCTTCCACTTGCTGTTCCACCAGTGAGGCAACACTCGCTTGGGGTACAACAACCTCTCCCATCCATGAGTCAGTCTCCTCAGCTCTCGCTGCAGCGAGCTCAACCCTCCTCAAGGCAAGCACCTCAACACCTTAGCCTTGCGCCTCAGTAGCCTCAACTTGCGAGACATTTACTGCGTTCTGCGCAGCCACTACCTCATCGCTCTCAGCTCACACCGCAGGAACCTCAACTCGTTCCTCAGGAACTTGCTACTGCGCATCCGCCAACCACTCAGCAAGCGCAACCCTTGAGTTCAGCCACTCATGCCAGGAGTCAGCCTCCTCCACCCATGCGCCTACCTTCTGCTACTTCTTTTGATCAGCCTTTGCAGACTGAGCCTCAGGTGTTCCCTCAACAGAGTCTTGAAGAGGAAACCACAACTATTGTTGTTCCAGCTCGTTCTGACTCTGCTGTTCAGCATACCTTACCTCCATTTTCAAACATTATGATAATGGAGGTTATTTGTATTACTTATTTAAAAATATATTTGTATTCCTTGCAATATATTTTTAACAAATCGCAAAATATGGCAAAATCATGAGTTATGAATGTAAGGTAATATTATGTTGATATTAAACCCCTTGCAAGCATGCATGTAGTAATGCAGTGTTGCCAACAGGGCGAGTTTCCCTTTCCGGAGGTGAAGTAGATTATAGTACATTTAGTGTAGCTTAATTCTACGATTATCATGCCGGCTATCAAATTCATCAACAAAACAGTCTAAATCAATTCCCTCGGCACGTGCACTTTCAATGGACGGTAATGCGATATTACTCACTCTAGCACTGGTCATGGAATTTCTGAGAAATGTTACACGCCATGCAACACGCTCTGCTTACCTTACAGCATGTTCTACATACAGCATGCTCTGCATACAGCATGCTCTGCTTACAGCATGCTCTGCATACAACAGGCTCTGCATACCTTACCGCATGCTTCTCAGTCACACATCTTTGGTTGTTGCCAACTCACTAGACTGTCAAGCAGTTTCTTAACGTTGCCTTCTAGTCTGCTGCGTTTGCACAATGTAACCCTCACTGAGAGAACTTAGCTTTTCTCGGATATGGTCCCTGTAGATGAGAAAGTGCTTTTCTCCCTCCTTCTGATATTCCCTTGAGGACTCTGTCATTTGGAGAGGAGCCTTTAGCTGCGTAGCCTCCTATGGACTTTTATTTAAGCATAACATGCTTCCAGGGAAGGTAATGGTCCCACTTCAGTCGCTAATCCCGTCTGTTACCACACCTGCTCCAATAGTCCTTGAGCTGTGTTGCAAGACATGCAGTCCAAACTTAGTCCTTGTTAGAGGATTTTTTGTTTACGGAGTCAGTGTGTCACTGGGAAGACGTTCAACAACCAGCAGGAGTGACTTGTTGTGACGCAGTACGGCAACCTTAGCAACCCGATAAGGAGTTGTCTGTACGACCCAGACAGTCTAGACAGCTTCGGGTTGTCACTGTTCTTCCTCGCTTCCCCATGGTTGACAGTTCACAGACTGTGCAGCAGTACCATGATCTTGTGTCCGGCTCCGTCATACGACTGGCTTTTAAAAGCTCCCACAAGTCGTCGCTGTCTGGAGATTCTCAAATGGACTATGGATCTGACCAAGGAACTGGGCCTCCTGGTCAATTTTGAGGAGTCTCAGCTCGTCCCATCCCAGACCATTGTCTCCCTGGGTATGGATCTTCAGAGTCGAGCTTTTCGGGCTTTTCCGTCGGCCCCAAGGATCTTCCAAGCCCTAGAATGCATCCAGAGCATGCTGAGAAGGAACCGATGCTCAGTCAGGTAGTGGATGAGTCTAACAGGGACACTTTCATCGCTGGCCCTGTTCATCGTGTTAGGGGGACTCCACCTCCCCCCCCTTCAGTATCATCTAGCTGCTCACTGGATAAAGGACATGACGCTAGAGACGGTCTCAGTTCCTGTTTCCGAAGAGAGAAGGTCTTCTCTCGCGTGGTGTAAGAACAGCTTTCTTCTCAAGGAAGTCTACCTTTGGCTGTTCAAAAACCCGACCGCCGTCTCCTCTCGGACGCATCAGACACGGGCTGGGGTGCGACTTTGGACGGACAAGAATGCTCGGGAACATGGAATCAGGAGCAAAGGACACTTCACATCAATTGCAAGGAGTTGTTGGCGGTTATTCTGGCCTTGATAAATTCAAGTCCCTCCAGCTTAACAAAGTGGTGGAGGTGGACTCTGACAACACCACAGCCCTGGCTTACATCTTCAAGCAGGGAGGGACTCTTTCGTGGAAGTTGTTCTAGATCGCAAGGGACCTCCTCATCTGGTCTAAAGATCGAAAGCTCACGCTGGTAACGAGGTTCATTCAGGGCGGTATGAATGTCATGGCAGATCACCTCAGCCGCAAGGGTCAGATCATCCCCACAGAGTGGACCCTTCACAAGAATGTTTGCAGCAGACTTTGGGCCCTGTGGGGTCAGCCAACCATAGATCTGTTCGCTACCTCGATAACCTAGAGACTCCTGTTGTATTGTTCTCCGATTCCAGACCCAGCAGCAGTTCATGTGGATGCTTTTCTGCTGGATTGGTTCCATCTCGACCTGTATGCATTCCCGCCGTTCAAGATTGTCAACAGGGTACTTCAGAAGTTCTCCTCTCGCAAGGGACACGGCTGACGTTGGTTGGCTCCGCTCTGGCCCGCAAGAGAATGGTTCTTAGAGGTACTGCAATGGCTGGTCAACATTCCCAGGACTCTTCCTCTAGGAGTGAACCTTCTACGTCTACCTCACGTAAAGAAGGTACACCCAATCCTCCACGCTCTTCGTCTGACTGCCTTCAGACTTTCGAAAGACTCTCAAGAGCTAGGGACTTTTCGAAGGAGGCAGCCAGAGCGATTGCCAAAGCAAGGAGAACATCCACTCTCGGAATCTATCAGTCTCAAGGGGAAGTCTTCCGTAGCTGGTACAAGACCAATGCAGTTTCCTCAACCAGTACCACTGTAACCCAGATTGCTGACTTCCTGTTATATCTAAGGAAAGTAAGATCCCTTTCAGCTCCTACGATCAAGGGTTACAGAAGTATGTTGGCAGCGGTTTTCCGCCACAGAGGCTTGGATCTTTCCACCAACAAAGATCTACAGGACCTCCCTAGGTCTTTTGAGACCTCAAAGGAACGTCGGTTGTCCACTCCAGGCTGGAATCTAGACGTGGTCCTAAGGTTCCTTATGTCATCAAGATTTGAACCTCTCCAATCAGCCTCTTTTTAGGACCTCACGTTAAAAACTCTTTTCCTCGTGTGCTTGACAACAGCTAAAAGAGTAAGTGAGATCCACGCCTTCAGCAGGATCATTGTTTTCACATCTGAAACGGCTACATGTTCCTTGCAGCTCGGTTTTTGCTAAACGAGCTTCCTTCACGTCCTTGGCCTAAGTCGTTCGAGATCCCAAGCCTGTCCAACTTGGTGGGGAATGAACTGGAGAGAGTACTTTGCCCAGTTAGAGCTCTTAGGTACCTTCTAAAAAGGTCTTAACCTTTACGAGGACTATCAGAAGCCTTATAGTGTGCTATCAAGAAACCTTCTTTTCCAAGTTCTAAGAACTCAGTTTCTTACTATTCAGGCTTCTGATTAGAGAAACACATTCTCATCTGAAGGAAGAAGACCTTGCTTTGCTGAAGGTAAGGACACATGAAGTGGGAGCTGTGGCTACTTCTGTGGCCTTCAAACAGAGCCATTCTCTGCAGAGTGTTATGGATGCAACCTATTGGAGAAGCAAGTCAGTGTTCGCATCATTCTATCTCAAAGATGTCCAGTCTCTTTACGAGTACTGCTACACCCTGGGACCATTCGTAGCAACGAATGCAGTAGTAGGCGAGGGCTCAGCCACTACATTCCCATAATCCCATAACCTTTTAACCTTTCTCTTGAATACTTTTTATGGGTTGTACGGTCGGCTAAGAAGCCTTCCACATCCTTGTTGATTTGGCGGGTGGTCAATTCTTTCTTGAGAAGCGCCGAGGTTAAAGGTTGTGATGAGGTCCTTTAGTATGGGTTGCAGCCCTGTATACTTTAGCACCTTTGAGTTGATTCAGCCTTCCAAGAGGAACGCTGCGCTCAGTAAGGAAGACGATCTTATTAAAGGCAGAGTAACGGTTCAAGTCGACTTCCTTACCAGGTACTTATTATTTCATTGTTATTGTGGATAACTGATTATATGAAATACGGGATACTTAGCTATCCTTTAGTCTTGTACACTGGTTTTTCACCCACCCCCCTGGGTGTGAATCAGCTACATGATTATCGGGTAAGTTTAATATTGAAAAATGTTATTTTCATTAGTAAAATAAATTTTTGAATATACTTACCCGATAATCATGATTTAATTGACCCACCCTTCCTCCCCATAGAGAACCAGTGGACCGAGGAAAAAGTGAGGTGGCGACAACAACAAGTACTGTAGTACCTGGCCACAGGTGGCGCTTGTGAGTACACCCCCTTCTAGTATAGTGATAGCTGGCGTATCCCTCCCGTAGAATTCTGTCGGGCAACGGAGTTGACAGCTACATGATTATCGGGTAAGTATATTCAAAAATTTATTTTACTAATGAAAATAACATTTTTAGCGGTACTCCGTCACTGGTAATTTTCCTATCAGTTTCCGCTTGCATGAGTTGCAGTTAAAGCTTGAGAAATATATAGTATTGTATTATATAGGTTTTACCTATTTGTGAATGGCTGTGTATATGTGTCGTGTGAATGAGACAAAATCTCTCCTCATTTTGACTATATAAAGATACTTATGCCCAAAAATGTTGACTGAGTTATTGTTTATGATATTCATAGGGTGTGTAGCCTTCACATTGCAATTTGATATTGTACTTATCGCGCCTGTGTCTGTAACCTAACTGTCGCGAATACCGATGCTTGACTGTATATTATTATTTCTTTTGAAATTTTAAAATTTCATAGCTATCGCTGAATAAAAAAAAGTAGTAATTATATTATGGTATTCATGCATGTGATATTCTCGATATTTATTTTTGTCTGTTTGCAATTGTATTTGATGATTTATTTAGTAATAATTAAGCGTTCTATTTTCTCTTATATTTTAATGGCAATGCAGTTTCTTAGTAATTGTGAGCAAAGATTATAATCAGTGGGATTTCTATTATCAGGGCATTTTATTATAAAACATCATTCCATAAAGAATTAGAAAATCCTTTTTGTAAACAAAATCTTAAATATCTGAATTCTATAAAAGAATCATTGATATGTGAAATTTTGATTGTTTTTTCCCCTTTCTAAAATATGTTCAGACATGATTTAAATCTTGTGAATAGAATTATAATTCTACCCTGAATCGTTAAGGGTACAGTATTGTTTGATACGTAGGTTATGATTTCTGTTAGTAATGAACCTTCTACTGTACAGTACTTGCTCGCTCAGCTGCTGTAGCCCCACATACTTAGTTTCCAAATCTTCCCTTTGCTTTGCATGATGCCTTACAGTCATTGGTCACTGTTACGATTAATGCAATACCCATCTGGCAAGGAGTCTCCCATCCACATCCTCTTCTGGGGCTTAGGTCTGTGGTGGCCGATGTGGTAACGTCCCTGATTGGTGAACGCTTGACTGGTGATCGAGTCTTGCTCAAATTCGTTGGTTTCTCTGGCTGATGTGGTAACGTCCCTGACTTTTGAACGCTTGAACGCTTGACTGGGGTTCGAGTCCCGCTCGAATTCATTAGTTTCTCTGGCCGATGTGGTAACGTCCCTGACTGGCGAACGCTTGACTGGGGTTCGAGTCCCGCTCAAACTCATTAGTTTCTCTGGCTGATGTGGTAACGTCCCTGATTGGTGAACCCCCGACTGGGGTTCAAGTCCCGCTCACACTTGTTAGTTTCTTTGGTTGCTGCAATCTCACCATCCTTGTGAGCTAAGGATGTGGGGTTTGGGAGAGCCTACAGGTCTATCTTCTAAGACATGAGCATTCATTGCCTGGCCCTCCTTGGTCCTAGCTTGGATGGAGAGGGGGCTGGGGCGCTGATCATATGTATATATGGTAAGTCTCTAGGGCATTGTCCTGCTTGATAGGGCAATGTCACTGTCCCGTGCCTCTGCCATTCATGAGTGGCCTTTAAACCTTTTAAACCTTTATGATTACAGATATCATTGCTATTTTTCACATTTATCCCTCTCAGAATTTTATGTGGGACTTGATTACCTAGAATAGTGCAATTTCAGCATAAGCTTGATGCCTTAATGCGGAGGCACACTTTGCTCACAACGTATGGAGCAATTTCTTGCCATATGGAGATTTGATTATCTTTTTTTACCTTAATTTATGGTCACTTGATTTATATTGTATAGTATAGAATACTTGAGATTTTACTCATTTATCTTTCCATGTCTTGTAATTAAGATTAGATATAACTTGTGAGTTTTGCAGACTGAAAGAAAGAAGTGTTCATGAATAGGGAGTTGTTCCAGCGCAACATACAAACCTTTCCCTCCTTACGTAGAAGTATTATTTTGGCCACAGCTGAAACTAGCCGTTAAAGCTTTTGCCAGGTGTAACTACCCTCCATTGGTTAACGGCGGTAAGTAGCAGGGTAGGCTAGCTACCCTGGTCACACCAGCAGTAGCAACTAACCGTCACTTTTTATTTAGGCTCGGTAAAATTAATATGTAGTCTTTCTCTCCCGTTGAAACCTTTTAATTGGCTTACGATTAAAAGCAACTGGCCTAAACTTTTAAAAAAAACTTTTTCTTTTTAGATGGTGATTGCATACTTCCATTAGGTGTGGGCTCCGCTGTTTCCCTTAGCAAAGCCCACCACCAGAGGAAGTCTCTTCCGTTGCCACTTGCTGCATCTCCTACTTTCCTTGAGAGTTTCGGTTCTCCTCGTTAAGGAATGGTTCTGAGGGTGTTACATTTTACTGTAGTACCCTCTGCTATGGCTCACTTTTGTTGCTGCGTGCTAGCGGACAACAGCCCCGGCGTAGGAAAGAGCAGTGGCAGACTGCTTCCCTTCGGTGTTTTCTAGTCAGGGGATCCCTTCGAGAGAACTCAGAAACTGGCTTTGGCTACGTTTCACAGGAAATACTCGATGCAGACCATCAACTTGAACAAAGTTTGTTGACGGGAAGCAGAGAGTGCTGTTCGGAGGCCCGCCTCCTGGTGTCTAGCAACTTTCTCTCGGAGGGAAAGTTAACCTCCACCAAGTGATGAGAATTTTACCTTTCGAGGGAGAGCCGCTCCACAGCTATGAGGAAGAAACTGATGTTCTTCAAGTTCAGCACAGTCTAGTTCGTTCCCTTCCTAGGGGATGACATAAGGCTCGCCTTAATACAGTACCCATTGCTGGTGTACGAGACACCACTCGCCAGTGCGTGCTACTTTGCTAGCGTGCAGAGTACAGTTTATTGTTGCCACAAGTGTGTGCTACTTCAGTAGCGCGTAGAGCATCAGCTTGCTGCTGCCCCAAATGAGCGCTACTTGGCCTGAATGCTCGGTACTTCGGTGGCGCACAGAGCTTTTACTATTGCCTCAATTGCGCTGCTTTGGTAGCATACGCTGGGCACAGGGCGAGAGAAAGCTATGCTTTACAGGTATTGTACACCTTACCTGTACAAGTTGAGAAAGGCGGGCAAGGCAGCATGCTCTATCAGCTCTCGCCTTGCAAGTGTGCACATGTAGATTACACCTCACCTACGCGAGCTAAGAAAGCATGCACGCTAATGCGTTCTATCAGCATTCGCCTCGCAAGAATGCACAGGCAGATTAAAACCTCACCTGTGCAAGGTGCGCATGTAAGGACAGTGAGACAAGCGTCACCAAGATCAACTGATACTTTATTCAAATGTGCGTGGGAGTATATTACAAGGTGCGGACGGAAAGGTAGGATGGCGCTGGCGCCAAATCAGATTGAATTGCCCGCCAAAATATATGTGTTTTCTTACACTTACAAATACAGTGAACCCTCGTTTATCGCGGTAGATAGGTTCCAGACCCGGCCGCGATAGGTGAAATTCCGCGAAGTAGTGACATCATATTTACCTATTTATTTAACATGTATATTCGGACTTTTAAAACCTTCCCTTGTACGTAGTACTGTTAACAAACTACCCTTTAATGTACAGAACACTTAATGCATGTACTACAGCACCCTAAACTAAAACAGGCACAAATATTAAAGGCGATTTTATATCTTGCGTTTCCTAAATACAGTGGAACCTCTACATACGAATTTAATCCGTTCCAGAACCAACTTCGGATGTAGAAATTGATCGGATGTCGAAACGAATTTTCCCATAAGAATACATTGAAATAGGATTAATCCGTGGTTGAGCCCAAAAACCTATGATAACTTCTTAATAAACTACTACACATAACTTTCCCATGAGAATAATGAACACTAAATTAGATAATAGACATGTAAATAAGAAGAATAGACATGTAAATAAGAAGAATTAGCAAAAAATGATAAATAAGAAACGGGTTTTTAGCGTCACTTTACCTTAGAAACTCCAGCGCAGGTGTTGTTCGTCTTCGCTACGCAGAGAGGAGAGAGGAGACGGACGGACGGCGAGGAGGTAGAGAGGTTAACTACGATAAACGTAACACTACCGTAACTTATTCTAACTTACACTAAGTGAACTTTAACATAACTTAGCTTATTTTTTTTTTTATTTTTATATTTTATATTTTTTTTTACATTTTCTTTTTTTCTTTTTGATGATTACGTAATTTTAATCACTATCACTTACATTTAAAATTGACTGAATTTCTTTTGCTTCACTCTTTTCCGTTTTCTGTGTTTCACTTTCTTCCTCTTCACTCTTTGCCGTTTTCTTCGGTTCACTTACATCCTCTTCATCGCGAGTTCGCTTCGCAGTTTTTTTAAAGAAAGCATCGATAGATAATTGCTTCGTACGGCTTTTCAGAATGTTTCGAAAGTGCGTTAGGCAAACATCATCGAATTGAGAAACTACACGACAAACCTGCAATTTCTTTGGATGGTATTTGTCGATGAAGTCGACCACGTCTTGATATTTTCCTAACACCTCTTTTATTTGCGCTGAACCTAACACATGTTCTACCTCCTCGCTCTCTTCCTCGTCATCACTCATGTGCTCCGACATAGCATGGAGTTCCTTGAGCTCATCCGTCGTCAGTTCGTCGTGATGTTCGGCGACGAGTTCCGTAACGTCATCTGCGTCGACCTCCAGACCCATGGACTTGCCAAGGGAGACGATTTCCTCTACGGCTTCCGCTGCACCGACCACGGGATCAGGTTCGGGGTCAAAACCCTCGAAATCTCGGGGAGAAACTGCATCAGGCCACAGCTTCTTCCATGCAGAATTGAGGGTCCGTCGAGTTAATCCCACCCAAGCCTGATCAATGATCTTTAAGCAGTGCACGATATTGAAGTGGCCCCTCCAAAATTCACGTAAAGTTAAGTTGGTGCTTTGCGTGACATTAAAGCACTGCTTGAATAAGTGCTTGGTGTACAGCTTCTTAAAATTAGAGATGACTTGCTGGTCCATGGGCTGGAGGATAGAGGTGGTATTTGGTGGAAGATACAGCACCTTTATGAACTTGAATTCATCGAAGATATCATCTTCAAGTCCGGGGGGGGTGAGCGGGTGCATTGTCAAGGCATAGCAGGCACTTTAAAGGCAATTTCTGCTCATGAAGATACTTCTTCACAGAAGGACCGAAAACTTGGTTTACCCATTGCACAAAGAATTGCCTAGTGACCCAGGCCTTCGAGTTGGATCGCCAGAAAACATGAAGCTGATCCTTATCGACGTTGTGTGCTTTAAAGGCCCTAGGGTTCTCCGAAAGGTAAACAAGCAAGGGCTTGACTTTAAAGTCCCCGCTAGCGTTGGCACATAGAGCAAGAGTCAACCGATCCTTCATTGGCTTATGCCCAGGCAATTTCTTCTCTTCAGCAGTGATGTAGGTTCGACTCAGCATCTTCTTCCAAAACAGCCCGGTTTCATCACAATTGAACACCTGCTGCTCTACGTAGCCTTCTTCCTTTACGATATTTTCGAATTTCTTAACAAAGTCAGCTGCAGCCCTTGTGTCCGCACTAGCAGCCTCTCCGTGGCGAACAACTGAATGAATCCCGGACCGTTTCTTAAATTTCTCGAACCAGCCACGAGATGCCTTGAAATCATCTGAGGAAGGCTTGGTTGAACTCTCCCCAGCATCACCCCCAGAGCTCTCCTCCTTCAAGTCCGTAAAGATGGCGTGCGCCTTCTCGCAGATAACGGTTTCGGTGATGGTGTCGCCAACGATCTCTCTATCCTTAATCCACACTAGTAGAAGTCGTTCCATCTCTTCTATGATAGGGGTACGGCGTTTGGAAATTATAGTGATCCCCTTAGAAGGCATCACTGCTTTAATAGCTTCCTTCTGTTTAAGGATTGTCGAGATCGTCGACATATTACGGCCATACTGTTTAGCAAGTTCACTCACGCGGATGCCACGCTCATGTTTTTCAGTAATTTCCTGCATAATTTCTATAGAAAGCATTTCCTTCTTCCTTTTCTCACCACTACCACTACCACTGGCAAAACTAAGCCTTTTTGGACCCATGATTTACGTAAATTATCGTTAATGGATGCATGTAAAAAATCACGATTAATTCACAGTTAATATCACAACGCAAAGAGCACAACCGCACGAAGCCGACGAGAACAGAGGACTGACCCAAGCCGCGCTAATTGAGCGTCCCTCCGAGGTCGATGTGCTGCCTTCTATCGGCGGAAATAAAAAACACTTCAGGCGCTATGAGCACCGACTACGCGTACGAGTATTGTTTACTTCGGGTGTCGATAAAAACATTCGGGTGTAGAGTCGGAACGTGTTCGAATTGTACTTCGCGTGTCGAAAAATTCGGATACAACCGGTACGACGAAAATTGCTACTTCGTGTGTCGAAATAAAATTCGGGTGTAGAGTCAAAAATTTGCTTGAATTTTACTTCGGATGTTGGAAAATTCGGATGTAGATACGATCGGATGTAGAGGTTCCACTGTACCTAAAAAGCACGATAAAAAATGGCAACCAATGTTTTGTTTACGTTCATCTCTGATCATAATGAAGAAACAAACTCATTTAGTGTACACATATATGTATAGGTTAGTTTTTGCATCGATTATATTGATTATACAGTATGTTGATTTTTTTATTACCAATGTTTTACTTTATTTTTCTTAGGACTTCCAAATGAAATGTTTTTCTTTATGACGCCGCCTGAAACGACGGCGTCATAAAGTACTGTACGCTCAGTAAACAACCACGCGCAGAACAAACAAGGCATTTAACGCGCATGATGATAGTGATAAATAATGATACAGTACAGTATTTACAGTAAAAGCATTTACAAAATATGTTACCTTACAAATATAATTTACCGTATCGATATAAAATCATACAGTACTGTACAGTACATATTGTACATAGCAAAGCAGGAAAACAATTTACGAGAGAGAGAGAGAGAGAGAGAGAGAGAGAGAGAGAGAGAGAGAGAGAGAGAGAGAGAGAGAGAGAGAGATTGTTTTACGTACGTACTGTAAATGTAAATTTTAAACAAAAAAAAATCAATTTACGAGAGAGAGAGAGAGAGAGAGAGAGAGAGAGAGAGAGAGAGAGAGAGAGAGAGAGAGAGAGAGAGATTGTTTTACGTACGTAAATGTAAATTTTCAATATTAATCTTACCCGATGATCATGTAGCTGTCAACTCCGTTGCCCGACAGAAATCTACGGTCGGGATACGCCAGCGATCGCTATCCAGGTGGGGGTGTGCTCAACAGCGCCATCTGTGGTCAGGTACTCAAGTACTTCTTGTCAACAAGACCTCAATTTTTCCTCTGTCGTGCCGCCGGCAAGACCTACATGGATACGCTGTTGATTTTGGAGTCTTTTGTTCACGATTTGGTGATGTATTTGCTCTGAAGTTTAGCCTTCGCTGTTCAGGAAGCTTTATCCTTAGCTTAGCAAGCTTTTGGAATTAATTTGATTCATTGGTTAACGATCTTTGCTTTATTTTGGAATTCCCCCTTGACTACCTCTAAATTCAAGATGTCTGACCATTCCCAAGTTCCTAAATACAGGCAGTGTAGTGTTAGGACTTGTACTAGGCGTCTTCCGAAGGCCTCTATAGATCCTCACACCGTATGTTCCAATTGTAGGGGAAAATCCTGTCAATTGGAAGATCGATGTGGGGAATGTGCTGGGCTTTCGGAATTCGATTTTAATGAATTCCTCAGATATGCACGTAGGTTAGAGAAGGAGAGAGATAGGAGGAGTTCTTCTCGCTCTGTGGATTTTTCCTCTCCCCATGCCCCTCAACCTTTTCCTTCCCCTGTGGTGGTGACTCCCGAACCTGCTACGAGTGCTCAGCCTGGAATGGCTGATATGTTGCGTGCCATTCAGGCTCTTAGTGAGAAGGTGGAGTCGTTGGTTAGTGACCGTAATCAGCTCTTGGCAGATGTCAGAGAGCTGAAAGCGAAGAGTGCAGTGGGAAGTGTTAGTGCTAGTGATGTGCATAGTGTCAGTGTCAGTGTTGCGCATGAGGGTACATCTGTGCGTGCCAGTCGTCCTCCCAGTCCGGGACCTCTTGCAAGCTCCCAAGCCCAGGGGAGAAGCAATGTCGAAGGACCAAAGGGTTCGGCAGGCCTTGATCGGCGCACGGATGTATCCTCAGTGGTTGCGGACGTATCTGCTAAGGATCGTCCCATCCACTTACAGACGAATGAGCCCTTACATTCCTCGTCTGTGGAAGAGGTTTCCAGGAGGAAACGGTGGACCAAGGTCTCACGACCGCTCAAACGTAAGGTCCCTTCCGAGCTAGTCCAACGGCCCAGGTGTAGCCACTGGGTCAGTTCGGACTCGCCGCAGTCATCTGATGACTGCACACCTCCCAAGAGAGGTAGAGTGGTCCCTCAACAGGCCTCTGCTCCGTCTGTTGTTGCTCCAACCACAGTAGACCCTAAGTGGTCCATGCTGCAGACTATGCAGTCTCAGCTTGCGGCATTTATGCAGGAGTATCATGCCGAGAAGGTTAACACCTCTCCTGTTAACCTACAACCCGCAGAGGTTGTGCGCTCAGCAGATACTGCGGCTGCCTGCTCCCACACCCCACCTGTGAGAGCTCCTCCACCGATGCGCAGTCCTCACTGCCAGACGCATGTTCTTGCTGCACCATCTGCTAACATGCGTGAGCTGCCGCATCAGGAGTTGCCGGGTTCCAGCACTATGCGGCATTCTCCTCAGCCCATGCAGCATGCTCTGCAGACCTTACAGCATGCTCCGCATACCATGCAGCATGAGCCGCATACCTTACAGCATGCTCTGCATACTATACCGCATGCTCCTCAGCCCACCGCAGACCCTCCCACACACCAGCCCTCTGCTTTTGTTGTTGCCAGCTCGCAGACTGTCCAGCAGAGGCATGATGATGGATCCGCAGGTACGCATGCACCCGTTCTGCAGGATTCAGCCGTTCAGCTTGCTGCTCTGCCTTTGCCTCTCACAACTCAACTTTCGGATGATGATGTATCGGATGATGAAGCTGCTCATCTGGATGATCCTCACTCTGATGTTGAAGGACACAAGTCTTCGCCACCCTCCTTAGACTTTCGCAAAGTCCTTGCTTTGTTCAGGGATTTGTATCCTGAACACTTTGTGTCTGCAACCCCTCGTTCTCCTCCCTCCGAGTTTGCTCTGGGCATGCAGTCTGCTGCGCCTGCCTTCACCAAGCTTGTTCTCGCCAGATCATCTAGGAGAGCTTTGAGGGTTATGGGGGACTGGTTGCATTCCAAGAAGCAACTGGGAAGGACCTCTTTTGTGTTTCCTCCTCCCAAGCTGGCTTCTAAGTCGAGCGTCTGGTATGCCACGGGAGAGGAACCTGGCTTGGGGGTTCCTGCCTCTGCCCAGGCCGACTTCTCAAGTCTGGTTGACTCTCCCCGCAGGTTGGCTATGAGACGTTCGAAGATCTGCTGGTCCTTTTCAGATCTTGATCATATGTTGAAGGGAGTCTTTCGTGCCTTCGAGATATTCAACTTCCTCGATTGGTGTCTGGGAGCCTTAAGCAGGAAGACTTCCCCTTCAGATAAGGACTCGGCCATGCTGATCATGTCTAGCATGGACAAGGCAATTCGGGATGGGTCTGGTGAACTTGCGGCTTCATATGTATCAGGAGTCCTCAAGAAGAGAGAACATCTGTGCTCCTTCTTATCTGCTGGTATCACTCCTTGCCAGAAGTCAGAGTTGCTGTTTGCTCCTCTCTCCAAGTGTCTGTTTCCGGAGGAGTTGATTAAGGGGATGGCTGCCTCTCTTATCCAGAAGGATACTCATGACCCCATGGCTTCTTCTGCACGTAAGGCTAAAACCTTACCTTCCGTGCCTAGACCCTTCCGCCCTACAGCAGTTGATACACCTGCTTCTAGGTTCATCCCGCCCTTTCGTGGCAGAACCTCCAGCAGAGGAGGTACCCGTGCAGACAGTCACCGTGGCAAGTCCAAGAAGGGTTCCAAGTCCGCAAAAGGCAAGTTTTGACTGCCTTTCTCTCCATACAGCAGTAGGAGCCAGACTCAAGACCTGGCAAGCTTGGGAGAGCAGAGGTGCAGACGCTCAGTCTGTGAAGTGGCTAAGGGAGGGATACAGAATTCCGTTCTGCCTCAATCCCCCTCTAGCTACATCTCCCATCAACCTCTCTCCCAACTACAGTGATACCTCGGTAGTCGAACGACTCTATACTCGAACAATTCGGAGTTCGACCAAAATTTTCGAGAAATTTTTGCTGCGGTGCTCGACCAAAAATTCGGTACTCGACCAGCCGAACACGTGACGACCGCATGGGCTTTGTGATGATCGCGCCATCTCGGCCACTCTCGCTTGTTCGGGAAGCATCAGTTCTCTCGAGAGCGTCACTCAGACAACGCGCGATCAGCATTCGTTGTGATTTAGTGATTTTCAGTGCTTTTAATTGCTTTTTTAGCTTTCATAATGAGTCCCAAGAAAGTAATGAGTGTTAAGGGGAAGGAGAAGAGGAAAACAGTGCGAACAACGATCGAGTTGAAGAAGGAAATTATAGCGAAATATGAGAATGGTGTACGAGTGTCCGATTTAGCGGTAGAATACGGAATGGCGAAGTCGACCATTTCTACGTTTTTAAAGCATAAAGAAATGATTAAGAAGGCGAATGTTGCAACGGGAGTTACGGCGGTAACTAAGCAAAGGCCACAAGTGATTGAGGAGATGGAAAAGTTGCTTTTAATATTTATTAAAGAAAAACAGTTGGCCGGGGAAAGTGTTAGTGAAGCGTTCATTTGTGAAAAAGCGTTGCATATCTATGAAGAATTAGTGAAGAAAAGTCCGAGTACCAGTGAAAGTGATTCATTTACATTTAAAGCGAGCAGGGGTTGGTTTGAAAAGTTTCGTAATAGAACAGGTATTCATCGTGTTACTAGGCATGGGGAGGCAGCTAGTTCGGATCAAATTGCAGCCGATAAATACGTGGGGGAATTCGATCGGTACATAAATGAACAAAATTTGATCGCACAACAAGTCTTTAATTGTGATGAGACTGGGTTATTTTGGAAGAAAATGCCAGCCAATACGTACATTACCAAGGACGAGACGAAGATGCCAGGTCACAAGCCAATGAAAGATAGGCTAACATTGTTGCTGTGTGCAAATGCAAGTGGCGATTGCAAGATCAAACCCTTGTTAGTGTACCACTCGGACAACCCCCGGGTGTTCAAACGAAATAATATTTGTAAAAGTGCACTACCAGTTATGTGGCGCTCGAACACTAAATCTTGGGTCACAAGACAATTCTTTACTGAGTGGATAAACGAAGTGTTTGCCCCCCAGGTTAAGGCTTACCTCATTGAAAAGAGCTTGCCAATGAAATGTCTTCTGGTTATGGACAATGCTCCTGCACATCCTCCAGGTCTCGAGGATGACTTGAAAGAAGAATACAGCTTTATCAAAATCAAATTCTTGCCCCCCAATACTACTCCCATACTCCAGCCCATGGACCAACAGGTCATTTCAAACTTCAAAAAACTCTATACCAAGGCCCTTTTCAGAAAGTGTTTTGAAGTGACCAGTGACACGAAGTTGACCCTAAAGGAATTCTGGAAGGAACACTTCAGCATCCTCAACTCTGTTAACATGATTGACCAAGCTTGGCGAGGTGTGACCTATAGGACATTGAACTCTGCCTGGCGTAAGCTGTGGCCATCATGTGTCACAGAGAGGGAGTTTGAAGGTTTCCAACCAGAGGCGGGTCCAAGCACTGCTACCCCTGTAATTTCTGATGACACTGATGTCGTTGAGGAAATTGTTGTCATGGGCAGGAGTTTGGGGCTTGAGGTCGACAAGGATGATATTGATGAGCTTGTAGAAAGCCATTCTACCGAGTTGACTGTGGAGGAATTGTTGCACCTGCAACAACAACAGCAGCAGGATCTGATTGTGGAGCAGGAATCTTCAGAAGAGGATGAGGTAAGGGAGGATGTTCCAAGTTCTCTCATCAATGAAATTTGTTCCAAGTGGGCAGATGTGCAGGCTTTTGCTGAAAAATACCACCCAGAAATTGCAGTAGCAAACCGGGCAGTGCATATGTTTAATGATAGTGTCATGTATCATTTTCGAAGAATACTGCAGAGGAGGAAGAAACAATTAACAATAGACCAGTTTTTCACAAAAGAAAAGAAAGCTGCTACATCAAAGCCTGTTTCTCCTCCAAAGAAGAGACAAAGAAGAGAAGAAACCCCTGAAATAGATCTGCCCACCCTTTCATTGGAGAGAGAAACAACTCCTGAAGGAGAACTACCCCGCCACATCATGGAAGGGGACTCTCCTTCCAAGCAGTAACCTCCCCCTTCCATCCTCTCCACATCCATCCCTGTATGCCATCGAACCGCTGCTCAAAGGTATGTTCACTACAGTACAGAAAATGGTTTAAAATTGTTTTATTTTAGTACAGTAAATGGTTTAAAATTGTTTTATAGGATTTTCTGACCAATTTCATACACATTTAGATAATTATTGTTGTTTAGGTACACGTTTTATTAATATTTTGGGCCTGTTCGAGTGCTTGGGAACGGAATAGAATATATACCATTATTTCTTATGGGGAAAAAAAATTCGGTACTCGAACAAATCGGAGGTCGAACACGGATCTCGAACGGATTATGGTCGAGTACCGAGGTATCACTGTACAAGGAGAAGGACAAGAGGCTAGCGTTGCAACAAGAGGTGTCGCTCTTGCTACAGAAGGAAGCAGTGGTCATAGTCCTGGATCATCAATCCCCGGGCTTTTACAACCGTCTCTTCCTGGTAGCCAAGAAGACAGGAGGTTGGAGACCGGTGCTGGACGTCAGTGCTCTCAATGCTTATGTCACCAAGCAGACGTTCACGATGGAGACGACGAAGTCGGTCCTAGCAGCGGTCAGGCAGGAGGACTGGATGGTCTCGTTAGACCTGAAAGACGCATACTTTCACGTCCCCATCCATCCAGACTCCCAACCTTTCCTAAGATTCGTCTTTGGAAAGGTTGTGTACCAGTTCCAAGCCCTGTGCTTTGGCCTAAGCACGGCACCTCTTGTGTTTACGAGACTGATGAGGAATATTGCGAAATTCATTCACTTGGCAGACATCAGAGCCTCCCTCTATTTAGACGACTGGCTTTTAAGAGCTCCCACAAGTCGTCGCTGTCTGGAGAATCTCAGATGGACTATGGATCTGACCAAGGAACTGGGCCTCCTGGTCAATTTAGAGAAGTCCCAGCTCGTCCCATCCCAGACCATTGTTTACCTGGGTATGGAGATTCAGAGTCGAGCTTTTCGGGCTTTTCCGTCGGCCCCAAGGATCAACCAAGCCCTAGAGTGCATCCAGAGCATGCTGAGAAGGAACCGATGCTCAGTCAGGCAGTGGATGAGTCTAACAGGGACACTTTCATCGCTGGCCCTGTTCATCGAGTTAGGGAGACTCCACCTCCGCCCCCTTCAGTATCATCTAGCTGCTCACTGGATAAAGGACATGACGCTAGAGACGGTCTCAGTTCCTGTTTCCGAAGAGATGAGGTCTACTCTAACGTGGTGGAAGAACAGCATTCTTCTCAAGGAAGGTCTATCTTTAGCTGTTCAGACCCCCGACCACCGTCTCTTCTCGGACGCATCAGACTCGGGCTGGGGTGCGACATTGGACGGACAGGAATGCTCGGGAACATGGAATCAGGAGCAAAGGACACTTCACATCAATTGCAAGGAGTTGTTGGCGGTTCATCTGGCCTTGATAAACTTCAAGTCCCTCCAGCTAAACAAGGTGGTGGAGGTGAACTCCGACAACACCACAGCCTTGGCTTACATCTCCAAGCAGGGGGGGACTCATTCGAGGAAGTTGTTCGAGATCGCAAGGGACCTCCTCATTTGGTCAAAAGATCGAAAGCTCACGCTGGTAACGAGGTTCATTCAGGGCGATATGAATGTCATGGCAGATCGCCTCAGCCGGAAGGGTCAGGTCATCCCCACAGAGTGGACCCTTCACAAGAATGTTTGCAGCAGACTTTGGGCCCTGTGGGGTCAGCCAACCATAGATCTGTTCGCTACCTCGATGACCAAGAGGCTCCCATTGTATTGCTCTCCGATTCCAGACCCAGCAGCAGTTCACGTGGATGCCTTTCTGCTGGATTGGTCCCATCTCGACCTGTATGCATTCCCGCCGTTCAAGATTGTCAACAGGGTACTTCAGAAGTTCGCCTCTCACAAAGGGACACGGCTGACGTTGGTTGCTCCCCTCTGGCCCGCGAGAGAATGGTTCACAGAGGTACTGCAATGGCTGGTCGACGTTCCCAGGACTCTTCCTCTAAGAGTGGACCTTCTGCGTCAACCTCACGTAAAGAAGGTACACCCAAGCCTCCACGCTCTTCGTCTGACTGCCTTCAGACTATCGAAAGACTCTCAAGAGCTAGAGGCTTTTCGAAGGAGGCAGCCAGAGCGATTGCCAGAGCAAGGAGGACATCCACTCTCAGAGTCTATCAGTCTAAATGGGAAGTCTTCCGAAACTGGTGCAAGGCCAATGCAGTTTCCTCAACCAGTACCACTGTAACCCAGAATGCTGACTTCCTGTTACATCTAAGGAACGTTAGATCCCTATCAGCTCCTACGATCAAGGGTTACAGAAGTATGTTGGCAGCGGTTTTCCGCCACAGAGGCTTGGATCTTTCCACCAACAAAGATCTACAGGACCTCCTTAGGTCTTTTGAGACCTCAAAGGAACGTCGGTTGTCCACTCCAGGCTGGAATCTAGACGTGGTCCTAAGGTTCCTTATGTCATCCAGATTTGAACCGCTCCAATCAGCCTCTTTTAAGGACCTCACATTAAAAACTCTTTTCCTCGTATGCCTAGCAACAGCTAAAAGAGTAAGTGAGATCCACGCCTTCAGCAGGAACATAGGTTTCACATCGGAAACGGCTACATGTTCCTTGCAGCTCGGTTTTTTGGCTAAAAACGAGCTTCCTTCACGTCCTTGGCCTAAGTCGTTCGAGATCCCTAGCCTATCCAACTTGGTGGGGAACGAACTGGAGAGAGTACTTTGCCCAGTCAGAGCTCTTAGGTACTATCTAAGAAGGTCAAAACCTTTACGAGGACAATCAGAAGCCTTATGGTGTGCTGTCAAGAAGCCTTCGCTACCAATGTCTAAGAACGCAGTTTCTTACTACATCAGGCTTCTGATTAGAGAAGCTCATTCTCATCTGAAGGAAGAAGACCTGGCTTTGCTGAAGGTAAGGACACATGAAGTGAGAGCTGTGGCTACTTCAGTGGCCTTCAAACAGAACCGTTCTCTGCTGAGTGTTATGGATGCAACCTATTGGAGAAGCAAGTCAGTGTTCGCATCATTCTATCTCAAAGATGTCCAGTCTCTTTACGAGAACTGCTACACCCTGGGACCATTCGTAGCAGCGAGTGCAGTAGTAGGTGAGGGCTCAGCCACTACATTCCCATAATCCCATAACCTTTTTAACCTTTCTCTTGAATACTTTTTATTGTTGTTTTGGGTTGTACGGTCGGCTAAGAAGCCTTCCGCATCCTGGTTGATTTGGCGGGTGGTCAATTCTTTCTTGAGAAGCGCCTAGGTTAGAGGTTGTGATGAGGTCCTTTAGTATGGGTTGCAGCCCTTTATACTTCAGCACCTAAGAGTCGTTCAGCATCCTAAGAGGACGTCTATGCTCAGTAAGGAAGACGTACTTAATAAAGGCAGAGTAATGGTTCAAGTCGACTTCCTTACCAGGTACTTATTTATTTTATATTTGTTATTTTGAATAACTAATAAAATGAAATACGGGATACTTAGCTTCTTTGTTAACATGTATGCTGGTCTCCACCCACCACCCTGGGTGTGAATCAGCTACATGATCATCGGGTAAGATTAATATTGAAAAATGTTATTTTCATTAGTAAAATAAATTTTTGAATATACTTACCCGATGATCATGATTTAAAGGACCCGCCCTTCCTCCCCATAGAGAACCAGTGGACCGAGGAGAAAATTGAGGTCTTGTTGACAAGAAGTACTTGAGTACCTGACCACAGATGGCGCTGTTGAGCACACCCCCACCTGGATAGCGATCGCTGGCGTATCCCGACCGTAGATTTCTGTCGGGCAACGGAGTTGACAGCTACATGATCATCGGGTAAGTATATTCAAAAATTTATTTTACTAATGAAAATAACATTTTTAAACAAAAAAAATATGATAGGTTACAACATGTAGACTTTTAAAACCTTCCCTTTAACTTAATGCATACAGTACGTACAGTACTAAACTATAAAACAGGCACAAATACAGTTTTAGAATGTGAGAATATTAAAGTAAAAAATTAAGATTGTTACTGTACTCACCACGAAAGAAGTTCAAGAAAAACTTGAATGATGATGGCGATGAATTTGCTGCACAGTAGAAATGATGATGATGAAGCTGATGATGTGTTCTACTGTGCAGCCAGGTAGTATTTTACGTCTCTTCAGACGGAGGTGTCTTTTCCTGGGACACCTCTTCAACTTCTTCCTGGGAAACTTCTTCAATTTCTTCCGAAGGCGTAGTAGCAGGAGGAACTGGCTCTTTTTTTCGAGGCTGGAAGAACATTGTGATCGGAAGTTGTTGCCGCTGCTTCTTTTTTCGATCTAAGAGCATCTTGTAGGGAGTCATTATGTCATCAACCTTGTTGCAGAATTGCATCGACCGAACCATATCCTCGTCCCACTCTTGCAACATTTCTTTCACCTCCTTTATATGGTTGCAGACCTTGGCAAGCTGTTCTAGTGTTAAGCCCGTTTCTTCGACATTTTCTTGGGTCTCTTCCTGGGTTTCACTCTCTTCTTCGCTTGCCGATTTCGTCAGGTCTTCGAGGTCTGCGTCAGTTAGGGGCTGGGAATGGCAGTCCAACAACTCGTTGACGTCTTCAGTCGTCATGTCGCCAAACCCGTCACCTCCAATTATGGCAGCCAACTGCACAGATTTGCGTACTGCAGAGTGTTGGATTTCAGCAGGTGTAAATCCCTCGTCGTCGTAAACAATCTCGGGCCACAACTTCTTCCAGCTCGCATTCACAGTTGCAGGTTTCATCTCTTGAAGTGCCTTCTGAATATTCTTCAGGCACGTGGCTATGGTGTACTGCCGCCAGTACGCCTTCAAGTTAAAATCTTCATCCTCATCCTCTTGGGCAGCATCCACACACGCAACGAGGTCCGCCAAGGTATTCTTTGTGTAGAGGGCCTTGAACGCCCTGATAACCCCCTGGTCCATCGGTTGAATTAATGACGTGGTGTTGGGTGGCAGGAACTCAACCTGAACGCCCTCACGCGACAGGTCAGTTGCGTGTCCACCAGCGTTATCCATAAGGAGAAGGATCTTGAATGGCAAGCCCTTCTCTACGAGATATTCATTGACTTGCGGGATGAAACACTGGTGGAACCAGTTGGAGGTCAGCATCTTCGTAATCCATGCTTTTGGATTATGCATCCAGTACACGGGAAGGAGATTCTTATTCTTATTTTTCAAAGCGCGAGGATTTTTCGACTTATAAATAAGCCCCGGCTTTAGCATAAATCCAGCAGCATTGCCACACATCACGAGGGTAACGCGATCCTTGAATGCTTTAAAGCCAGAGGCTTTGGCTTCCTCTTTGAACAGGAAAGTTCGCGACGGCATTCTCTTCCAAAACAAGCCGGTCTCATCCATATTAAAGACTTGTTCCGGCTTGTATCCACCTTCGGCGATAATATTCTTGAACGTCTGGTTCACGTAAGTTTCAGCAGCGGCAGTGTCAGCCGAAGCAGCCTCCCCATGCAGGGAAACGCTTTTCAGGGCGAAGCGTTTCTGAAACTTCGCGAACCATCCTTTGCTGGCGGAAAAACGTTGTTTCTGAGGCTGGGAATCAGTGGATGTCCCTGGTTGAGGATCATCTGCATCATCATCTTCTTCAGCATGGTTGCCATCGTTGTCTTGAGGTTCCTTTGCAGCAAAATTCTGATACAAGCTCAAAGCCTTTGTTCAGATGGTGTTTGTATCCAAGGCTATGTTCTTCTTCCGGCAGTCGGCAATCCACACAGCTAAAGCACCTTCCATGCGTATGATCGTTTTATTACGCGTTGTAACGACTCGCTTCGCTGATCTGCTAAAGGTGATTGCAGCCGTCTTTCTAATGTTCGCCTCGTCCTTCTTGATATAGCGAACAGTAGATTTGTTGATCCCAAAATGGCGCGCCGCGGACGTGTAACTTCTACCATCTTTTAACATATCGAGAAGCGTAACCTTCTCAGCAATCGTCATCATCCTTCGGTGGCGTTTAGGCTCACTACCAGCCTTAGTAGAAGCAGAACGCTTGGGAGGCATTGTACAGTAGGATTTGACAAAAAGTTCAGCTTAAAAAGGTCGCACACAGCACAGATTACAACTTCACAAACTTAAGAACGTCTACTCAGCGATACGCGGGAACAGAGAGTGGACGACCCGGGCCCGCGAGAACCTAGATGCTGCGGGTTGGAGATGAGGGCAAAACACCAATCACAGGCTAGATAACAAAACTTGAGTTCTGATTCGTCATCTATCAGCGCTTGAACCAATCACAACCCGTCTTACAGTATATGATGCGTAGGTTACCAACTCATACAAGATACCCCGCGCATACCGTACGTACAGTATTAATAATAATAATAAATAATGATAATAATACAGTACAGTACTGTAATAATAATAATAATAATGATAATAATAATAACAATCATAATTTTATTAACAACAACAATAATAATAATAGCTTTACGTATGCTATTTTTTTCTTTTGTAGGATGTCTCTCTCTCTCTCTCTCTCTCTCTCTCTCTCTCTCTCTCTCTCTCTCTCTCTCTCTCTCTCTCTCTCTCTCGTACGCTTATTCGAAATGTGATTTTTGCAACAAAGAATATTATTGGATGCAGTACTACGTACGTATACATACAAAAGATTCATGGAAGAGAAGCACATCCATTACATTTGTAGTACAGTAGTAGCCATCAGCAGCCTTACACCATTCTAATATTGTATGACTGCATCTGATTTGCGTTTCATATTCGATTTAATTTTACTACGTACTGTATACAGTACTGAATTATCGTATGATAATAATACAGTAATAATAATAATAATAATGATAATAATAATAACAATAATAATTTTATTAACAACAACAACAATAATAATAATAATAACAATAATAATACACGTAATAGCTTTACGTATGCTATTTTATTCTTTTGTAGGATGTGTCTCTCTCTCTCTCTCTCTCTCTCTCTCTCTCTCTCTCTCTCTCTCTCTCGTACGCTTATTCGAAATGTGATTTCTGCAACAAAGAATATTACAGTATTGGATGCAGTACTACGTACGTATACATACAAAAGAATCATGGAAAAGATGCACATCCATTACATTTGTAGTATAGTAGCCATCAGCAGACTTACACCATTCTAATATGGTATGACTGCATCTGATTTGCGTTTCATGTTCGATTTAATTTTACTACGTACTGTATACAGTACTGTATTATCGTATGATCACATTCTCTTTTCGTGTTTTATTTCTTTCTGTGCTGAATTATATATCATATGTAATGCAATGAACAATCAGTAAGAGCAGATATTACTAATTACAGTATTAATGGAATTACAGGTAACAAAATATCGTATTTGGGGGTCTTCAGATTTCGCGGTATTTTCGAAATTTCCGGAAAATCCGCGATATGTATATATATATGGGTTATGGAAAAAACCCGCGAAGTGGTGAATCCGCGATGGTCGAACCGCGAAGTAGCGAGGGTTCACTGTATACGAATTATGAGTTAACAGAAACATGTAATGAAATAATACATATGTCAAAATGTAGCCCTGATAGAGCGGAATACATATACAGTACATGGGAAACCACGGTGTGGCAAAAGGAGAATTCAAATAAATAAACAGTTTGTTGATTTTCTGGACGACGAAGGGAGCGGTGTCCTTACAAGTACTCCCCCCCAAGACATCAGGCGGTATAGAGGGCTGATGATCAATCTTCGTATCTTTTCGGGCGTCGGAGGGTTCCTCTTGTTTTTGAACGGAGGGGCGCGTCGGCGTAAGGATCTCTACCTCTTGTCGTCGTTTGATGATTTTTCTTTCGTTGGGCGCCTTGTTTTGAGGTGGCACTCTGGATCTGCCAGGTCCGGCGGAGGCGGTGTCGCTTCCTTCGAGAAACGCTGGTTTCACGCGGTCTATTGAGACCCAGTCCTCTTGGCCATGGACGTCGAGAAGGAAGGCTTTTGTTGTCTTCTTAATTACCCGGTAGGGGCCTCGATAAGGTCTAGTTAGTGGTTGTCGATGAGCGTCGACACGGACGAAAACGTACCCGCTGTCATCCAGGTTTTTTGGCTTGAAGTGCTTGGTTCTGTCCTGGTAAGTTTTGAGACATGGCCTGAACTTCCTGGCGATGTCCCTTAGGTGATCCAGCTGCGTGTCGTCGGTTGATGAGGGAAAGAATTCGCCAGGAACTGCGAGCGCCTCCCCGTAAACCTTTTCGGCGGGCATAGGTTCGCCGTCTGCGCGAGGAGCGGTGCGAAGGCCGAGGAGTACCCAAGGAAGTCGTGATTTCCAGTCCCCGTCGGTGCAGCTCGCCATCAGGGACGCCTTGAGGGCGCGGTGAGTTCTTTCGACCATGCCGTTTGCCGCGGGGTTGTATGCCGTGGTGCTGTGGAGCGTCGTCCCCATCAGGTTCGCCAAAGCGAGCCATATTTCTGAGAGGAAAGCGGAGCCTCTGTCTGCCGTGATGTCGTCAGGAACGCCAAACCTGCTCACCCAGCTTGACACGAGGGCTTCGGCGCATGCTTGAGTTGTAGCTTCGGTCAATGGCAATGCCTCCAACCACCTCGTGGAGCGATCGATGATCGTAAGCAGGTAGCGAGCAGATCCAGAAGGGGGCAATGGTCCCACGACGTCGATGTGTATGTGACCGAAATGTCTTTTTGGCTGGGGGAAATCGCCTACCCCCGATTCGGTGTGACGGCTGACTTTGCTTGACTGGCAGTTGATGCATGACTTCGCCCATTCCCGGGCGTCCTTTTTTATCCCTGGCCAGACGAACTTTTCAGACAGAAGGCGAGCGGTGGTGCGTCCTGAGGGATGTGAAAGTCCATGGATGATATCGAATATTTTCCTTCTGCAGGAGGCTGGTATCCAGGGACGTGGGCGGCCGGTGCTGGTGTCGCAAAGAATAGTTACTCCTGCTGGTCCGAGGGGAATCGCACTTATCTTGAGCGCGGATGGCCCCGTCAGGTAATCCTGTGCTTCTCGGTCGGTGCATTGTTCGGTTGCGAGATTGGCGTAGTCGATTCCCAGGTGGATTGCGTCAATTTCAATCCTTGAAAGGGCGTCTGTGACTGGGTTTTTCTTTCCTGGGACGTAACATATGGTGCACCCGAATTCGGCGATTGTTGCGAGATGACGTTGTTGTCAGGAGGACCATGCGTCTGTTGATTTCGTGAAAGCGTGTACGAGGGGTTGATGGTCCGTCGCGATTGTGAAGGGAGTGCCCTCCAAGATGTGCCTGAAGTGGCAGACGGCGAGGTAGACGGCGAGGTAGACGGCGAGGAGTTCCCTATCGAAGGGGCTGTATCTTGTTTCGGCGGGTTTCAATTTCTTGCTGAAGAATGCCAGCGGTCGAGGAGAACCATCGACGAGTTGCTCCAGCACAGCCCCACAGCTGGCGTCGGTCGTTAGTCGCAGGGGCGCGTTGTCGTCGAAATGAGCCAGGGTGGTGGCATTCGCGAGGGCATCCTTCGTCCGGGTGAATGCCTGTTGCTGGGGCAAACCCCACTCGAGTTTTTTTGCTTTTCCTTTCAGGACGTTGTCGAGGGGTGACAGGGTTTGTGCGATGTTGGGGATGAAGCGCCTGTAGTAATTGACCATCCCCAGGAACTCCTGAAGTTGGCGGATGGTCGTAGGTATCGGGAACTTTCTGATGGCGTCGACCTTGGTCGTCATGGGTTTTACCCCGCACGGGGATACGCGGTGACCAAGGAAATCCACTCCTTCCGCACCGAACGTGCACTTGTCGAAACGTACGACCAGGCCGTTCTCCTGTAGGCGTTTGAGGACGGTGCGGACGTGCCTCCGGTGTTCCTCCTTAGTTTTCGAGAATATCAGGATGTCGTCGACGTAGCAGACGCTGAAAGGTAGATCACCCAGAATGCTATCCATTAGTCGTTGGAAGGTCGCCCCGGCGTTGCGTAGACCGAAGGTTGAGTATGCGAAGGTGTAGGATCCAAACGGCGTTACAATGGCAGTTTTCGGGATGTCTTCCGGAAATACGGGGACCTGGAAGTAAGACTTGAGGAGGTCCATCTTGGTAAAATACTTTGCGCTGTGCAATGCGTTCATTAGGTCCTGCATGTTGGGCAGCGGGTATTGATCGGGCATTGTGATGAGGTTGAGGCGCCTGTAGTCACCGCAAGGTCTCCAGGACCCGTCCGGCTTTTTTACCATGTGTAGGGGCGATGCCCAGGGGCTCGATGCTTTCTTACAGATACCCATGCGTTCCATGTCCTCGAAGGCGCGTTTGGCATCCTTCAGTTTCTGGGGCGGGAGGCGGCGGAATTTGGCGTGAGTAGGAGGTCCTGTCGTTGTGATGTGGTGGTAGATCCCGTGCTTGGACGGGGAACCTGGCGAGTGTCGGAGCTCGGGCTTGAAAACCTCGAGAAATTCTTGTAGGAGGTCGGCGTAGGGGTGCGTCGTTACGGCGGATACGGACATTGTTGAAGGGCCGTATTCTAGGACGCGGGACTGGCAGGTTCCCGTGTCGATGAGACGTTTGTTAGCGACGTCGACGAGGAGTCCGTGGTGGGCGAGGAAATCCGCACCGAGGAGGGGGCGATTGACGTCAGCGATGGCGAAGGGCCAAGAATACGAACGGCCCATGATAGATATCTTGAGGGTCCTAATCCCATAGCACCGTATGGGAGATCCGTTGGCGGCTATGAGTGAGGGAGCGTTTTTGTCGGGACCACGGTCTAGGTCGGACTTGGAAGGTGGGAACGTTGACTGCATTGCGCCGGTGTCTACCATGAGTCTACGGTTGGAAATGGTATCGAGGATATAGAAACCATTCTTGTTTTGGTTACCTGCAGCTGCGATGGTGACAGGTGGATGCTTCTGGCGTCATCTTCTAGGGAAACTGCATGTTGCTATACATTTCTTGGCGTTGCTGCCGAACTGTTGGTGGTAGAAGCACCATGCTGGGTTAGTCCTAGGGTTCGGTCGTGTTGGTTGCGGCGGTTTCTTTCTTGATAGAACGTTGATCTCGTCGTCCTCAGGGGCCGTTGCTGAGGAGTCTATGGAAGAGCAGCTGCTGAAGGAGGAGAACGAAGGCGGTGCTGACGATGATGCTCCGAGGCGAGATGCTTTGGAGGCCTCGTGGAGCTTCTGAGCCTTCGACAGGAGTTCAGTTCATCGGGAGCGTGTCGGCGTCTGTCAATTGGGCCATTACGTCCTGTGGTAGGCGTCGAAGAAAGATCTCGCGAGATAAGCTAATCTCACGTCGTCGGCCGTTGCTGTCTGTTTCGGGGAGCATAAGCAGGCCGGTTAACTCGTCCCACGCCTCGACAGGCGAGGTGTCACCCATGGGCTTGCCGGCGAGGTCCAAGACTTTTTGTGCCCTTGCTGAGATGGAGAGGGAGTAGATACCGATGAGTTTTGTTCTCAGGTCGTCGTATGAAACTTGGCCGGCCTGGGCGTCGAGCCATGGGGAAATCTTGTCGAATACCTCTTCAGGTATGGAGGTGAGAACGATGTCAGCTTTGGCGCAGGAGTCGCTGAGTCTAGCGACGCGGAAGAGTACGTCTGCTCTCTGGAACCAGGAAGCGGTGTTGTGTTGAGAAAAGGGGGCCAGTTTGACTTTGGGCGTGGAGGCGAGGCCGTTGAGTGCGATGGGCGAGTTGCTTTCTGCATCGTGGCCAGACGACGAGTCGGCGAAGAGGTGAGAAGTTGATATGTCGGTTAAGCTCATCCTACTGCCTTACATGCACCGAAGTGTGGGAGAACCAAAGGCAGGCTCATGCCTAAGGTAACGGAGTATAGAGAAGGTAGCACGACCGTAATAAGTCCATTAATGGCAATGCCAAAACCGCTGATGCTACTTTCAACTCCGGGGTCACCAGTTGTAAGGACAGTGAGACAAGCGTCACCAAGATCAACTGATACTTTATTCAAATGTGCGTGGAGTATATTACAAGGTGCGGACGGAAAGGTAGGATGGCGCTGGCGCCAAATCAGATTGAATTGCCCGCCCAAATATATGTGTTTTCTTACACTTACAAATATACGAATTATGAGTTAACAGAAACATGTAATGAAATAATACATATGTCAAAATGTAGCCCTGATAGAGCGGAATACATATACATGGGAAACCACGGTGTGGCGAAAGGAGAATTAAAATAAATAAACAGTTTGTTGATTTTCTGGACGACGAAGGGAGCGGTGTCCTTACACGCAAGCTAGCGTGCTCTACCAGCTCTCGCCTCCCGAGAGCGCACAGATACACACCTGGATGAGCTGAGAATGTTGCGCAAGCTAGTGCTCTCTATCAGCTCTCGCCTCGCAAGCACGTACAGGTAGATTACACCTCACCTGTGTGAGCTGAGAAAGCACACGCCCCAGTGCGCTCTACCAGCTCCTGTGTTGACAGTGCACACACCTCGCTAATAGACACTGGTACCAGACCTTACCTGTGCGAAACTGAAAAGGGTAAATGCGGAGGCTTGTCGGCGTTCGCTGATGTGCACTAGCACTGAGCGTTCGCGGAGGCTTGCTGGCGTTCAATAATGCGCACTGGCACTAGGCATTTGCTGGTGCTCTCAGGTGTTCGCTAACGTACAGCAGCATTTGCTAAATTTGCCAGCACTTACTAGCATTCACGGGTGCTCGCTAGCACTTACCAACATGGACTGGCAAGCCTGCATAAACCTGCTTAGTGTTTGTGTTTTCTGCATTGTGGGCTAACAAACCTTTACATGCGAGACTATGCTTCTTCATGGGAAACATTCTTCCCTGAGTTGGTTGACACAACGATTACACATGCGCTCTCGCTAAGACAATACCTCAGGGTTTTTGCTGCAAGTACGGTTTTCTTCCAATCACTTGCAGCTCCTTGGGCACAACGAGTCTTGTCACATGCCTAGTTTTGTGAAAAGTAATCTTTTAGGATTACTTACTCGGGCTTGATTTCCCTACAGAGGGGAGAGCTCTTCGGAGCACTCACACAACGTACTAGTGAGACATACCCTTGCAAAGTTATTTTCACAAGCCTCTAGTCCCAACGGGATAGTGTCAGATTTTGCTAACGTTTAAAAACAATAGCTAGTAAGTACATTATTCACTTACGGGGATGCTTGTCCCGCCCACAGGATGGGCTGGCAAACATGTAATGCTGATGTAGGTTGGTTTGCTACAGTAGCTGCTCATACATGCTCATGAACATGTGAACAATGCTACGACTAGTAGACGACCAAGTTCTGTGGGCAATAATGTTGCTTATAACTGAGTTATGAGGATTTTTTTTAAGTACTGTACCTTTTGGGAGCCCGTTCGTAATGGCAAATCATTGTAACTTGAGTCCGTTTTAACCTGAGGACCTCCTACAGTACCTACCATTACAAACATTTTAAAGCAAGTGTACAGTACAGTATACTGTATATCTATTTATGGAATGTATCAAGTTGCATCAGTATATTTTTGTCTTATCTATTATAAATTATATACATTCAGACGAATTGAATATTAGAGTGTGTATGTATATAAATATGCATTATTTTCTTGTATTGCACAATTAAATGTTCTTTGTAACCAAGCACTTCTTGCGTTAAAAAAGTATTATTTGCTATCGAGTCTTCATGACCTCAGTAAAGACACTGAGATCAATGTGGAAGATGAATTTTGTGTAGAGGGAAAAGAAAAGGATGAGAAAATTGAAAAAATAGAGAGTCTAAGAATGAGACTCCTAATGTCTTTTGAATGGCGTCATAAGTAATCCATCTGTTTGATTTATGAAATGGTTCAGTATCTGACATTGATATTCAGCAGACTGGCGTCAAACAGGCTTTCAAAGTATTTGAGAACGACAACGATAAATGTTTTAGGCACGAAAGCCTCTCTTGCATATTCCATTCGAGTGGGAGGAAATCGAAGTGTTGTACTTCTTGAATATGCAGTAGAACTGTATATTGTTACGTTACTTTTATGTGTTGTTACTTCATATTTACAACTTTTTAACTCTATAGTGTTAGATCTTTTTATGAATAGATAACCCGATATTGTTAAATCAGTTCTCGTTTCATTATTTTGAACATGATATTGCTTACAATTTTTGCACTATGCAAGTTTTTCATTGTTTTCATTTTGCACACTATCGTTGAATCAATTTAGTTTTCAGTATTTGAACATGTTATTGTTTACAACTTTTCTACTATGCATTTTATGAGTTTTTTCTTTGTTTTCTTCATTTTCCTTAGATTTCATGCCGTTAAATTTAAGTCATTTTTCCTTCACACTTTCTCTCATGTAGCTCAAGTTTTTAAAGGAATTGATAAGATTCTTCTCGTAAAGAATAGTTTATGGAGCAAGATTACCAATTTTGAAGGACGCTATTTATAGTTGAAGGTGATCGACCTTCTTTTTATTAGAATATATTGAACCGGCTAACACGAGTCTGTCTTCGTAGCTTATTTCGGACAATTCTGTTTTAACGTTGTTTCTCATCTTGAGCTATTTTAACTTTCTTACTCATTACTTCTCAAATAGTTTACTTATACCCTTTCCTCACTAGGCTATTTTTCACTGATAGAGCCCTTGTTCATAGGTACTGTATAGCATCATGATTTTATTACTACTACTACTACTACTACTACTACTACTACTACTACTACTACTACTACTACTACTACTACTACTAT
>NC_090766.1:12527097-12529597 GCF_036898095.1 Palaemon carinicauda | reverse complement strand
ATTCATGCCCAACCCTCTATTTTTTACTACTCCTTAACTGCCCCCAGCACTTTGCAACCTTCATTCACTCTCTGACGTACATCTGCTTCCACTCCACCATTTGCTGCAACAACAGACCCCAAGTACTTAAACTGATCCACCTCCTCAAGTAACTCTCCATTCAACATGACATTCAACCTTGCACCACCTTCCCTTCTCGTACATCTCATAACCTTACTCTTACCCACATTAACTCTCAACTTCCTTCTCTCACACACCCTTTCAAATTCTGTCACTAGTCGGTCAAGCTTCTCTTCTGTGTCTGCTACCAGTACAGTATCATCCGCAAACAACAACTGATTTACCTCCCATTCATGGTCATTCTCGCCTACCAGTTTTAATTTTCGTCCAAGCACTCGAGCATTCACCTCTCTCACCACTCCATCATCATACAAGTTAAACAACCACGGCGACATCACACATCCCTGTCTCAGCCCCACTCTCACCGGAAACCAATCACTCACTTCATTTCCTATTCTAACACATGCTTTACTACCTTTGTAGAAACTTTTCACTGCTTGCAACAACCTTCCACTAACTCCATATAACCTCATCACATTCCACATTGCTTCCCTATCAACTCTATCATATGCTTTCTCCAGATCCATAAACGCAACATACACCTCCTTACCTTTTGCTAAATATTTCTCGCATATCTGCCTAACTGTAAAAATCTGATTCATACAACCCCTACCTTTTCTAAAACCCACCCTGTACTTCCAAGATTGCATTCTCTGTTTTATCCTTAATCCTATTAATCATTACTCTACCTTACACTTTTCCAACTACACTCAACAAACTAATACCTCTTGAATTACAACACTCATGCACATCTCCCTTACCCTTATATAGTGGTACAATACTTGCAAAAACCCAATCTACTGGTACCATTGACAACACAAAACACATATTAAACAATCTCACCAACCATTCAAGTACAGTCACACCCTCTTCCTTCAACATCTCAGCTTTCACACCATCCATACCACATGCTTTTCCTACTCTCGTTTCATCTAGTGCTCTCCCCACTTCCTCTATTGTAATCTCTCTCTCATTCTCATCTCCCATCACTGGCACCTCAACACCTGGAACAGCAATTATATCTGCCTCCCTATTATCCTCAACATTAAGCAAACTTTCAAAATATTCCGCCCACCTTTTCCTTGCCTCCTCTCCTTTTAACAACCTTCCATTTCCATCTTTCACTGTCTCTTCAATTCTTGCGCCAGCCTTCCTTACTCTCTTCACTTCTTTCCAAAACTTCTTCTTATTCTCTTCATATGACTGACCCAATCCCTGACCCCATCTCAGGTCAGCTGCCCTCTTTGCCTCACGTACCTTGCGCTTCACTTCCACCTTTTTCTCTCTAAATTTTTCATAATTCTCTATACTATTACTCTGCAGCCATTCTTCAAAAGCCCTCTTTTTCTCTTCCACTTTTACCTTCACTCCTTCATTCCACCATTCACTGCCCTTCCTCATGCTGCCTCCAACAGCCTTCTTGCCACATACATCACTTGCAATCCCAACAAAATTTTCTTTTATTAACTTCCACTCCTCCTCTAAATTACCAGTTTCTCTTACTCTCACCTCGTCATATGCCATTTTCAACCTTTCCTGATATTTACTTTTTACCCCCGGTTTTATTAGCTCTTCAACCCTCACTAGCTCCCTTTTACATCCACCTACTCTATTCCCCCGCTCTTTTGCTACAACTAATTTTCCTTCCACCAAAAAATGATCAGACATCCGTTAGCCATACCCCTAAACACGTGCACGTCTTTTAATCTTCTTCCAAACATTCTTTTAGTTATCAACACATAATCCATTAATGCCCTTTCTACTACTCTTCCATTTGCCACTCTTACCCATGTATACTTATTTTTATCTTTTTAAAAAGCTAGCACTTATTACCATCTCTTGTTCAACACACATATCTACCAGTCTCTCACCACTCTCATTTTCACCTGGTACGCCATACTTCCCAATGACACCTTCTACCTCTCCAGCGCCCACTCTAGCATTTAAGTCACCCATGACAACTACATAATTCCTTCTACCCAGTCCTTCTACACACCTAGTTAATTAATTCCAGAACTGACCCATACGCACTGACAAACGCCCAACATTCCCTACCCAACCTAACCCTTACCCACATTAACCTAGATGATATCTCCTTCCATTCCACTACTTTACCTGTCATCCATTCACTCAGTAATAACGCCACACCCTCTCTCGCTCTTCCCCTTTCAATCCCAGACACTCTACGAGACATTTCACCAAACATCACTTCACCCTTTCCTTTCATCTTTGTCTCACACAAGGCCAATACATCCATCCTTCTACTTCTAAACATACTTCCAATCTCACATCTTTTACTCTCTATCGTACTACATCCACGCACATTCAAACACCCCAAAACTAGAGTGCAGGGAGCAGTCACTCTCCCCCCAGCTCCATC
>NC_090766.1:12522097-12524597 GCF_036898095.1 Palaemon carinicauda | reverse complement strand
TTAAAAAAACATTAACAACATTAAAACATATATTTCATATATGAACTATAAGAACTTATGTCAGCCTGTTCAATGTAAAAACATTTAGTGTAAATGAGGAAAAAGCACGTTCATGGAAAAAATTGGCTGAGGTGTTTATTAAGGTGAAACCAGTGAGGAAGTAAAAAGGTATCGAAATTAAGTTATTTTAACTTCATACTACCAGAAAGAGTAAGATTCTCTCTCTCTCTCTCTCTCTCTCTCTCTCTCTCTCTCTCTCTCGTAAAGGGAAAAAGCCAAAGGGAAATAAAAACAAGATAAAAAAGCTCAATGCCGAGGGTACTTGATTTTGAAAGCGTAAATCCTATCTTGATTCTTTCTTTTTTTTTTTTTTTTCACTTTTCGTGTTGCACAAATCCTGTTTTTTTTTTTTTTTTTTTTTTTTTTTTTTTTTTTTACATCGCCTGCCTGGACTCACACTTGTGAGCTGATGTTTTATGCATATATTTTTCTCCCTGCTTTTGGGAGAATTGCTGATATCTTCAATCGAAGATATATTGTGGTTTATATTGCTTGTCCTTTTTGCTTTCAAATAGTCAATGTTTTTTATGTTGAACAGGCTACCATAAGTCTTCATAGTTTATATATGGTATATCTATTTTAATGTTGTTAATGTTTTTCAAAGATATTCTATTTTAATTGTTCTTTACTTCTTATATAGTCTGGGCTGTTCCTTACGTATTCTTTTCTGTCCTCATACACCTGACAACACTGAGATTACCAAACAATTCTTCTTCACCCTAGGGTTAACTACTGCAATGTAATTGTTCGGTGGCCACTTTCCTCTTGGTAAGGGTAAAAGAGACTCTTAGCTATGGTAAGCAGCTCTTCTAGGAGAAGGACACTCCAAAATTAAACCATTGTTCTCTAGTCTTGGGTAATGCCATAGCCTCTGTACCATGGTCTTTCACTGCCTTGGGTTAGAGTTCCCTTGCTTGAGAGTACACTCGGTCTCACTCTTCTATCTTATTTTTCTTTCCCTTTTTATAGTTTATATGGGAAATATTAATTTTAATGTTACTGTTCTTGAAATATTTTATTTTTCCTTGTTTCCTTTCCTCACTGGGCTATTTTCCCTGTTGGAGCCCTTGGGTTTATAGCATCCTGCTTTTCCAACCAGGGCTGTAGCTTAGCAAGTAATAATAATAATAATAATAATAATAATAATAATAATAATAATAATAATTTTCACAACAACAACAACAACAACAATAATAATAATAATAATAATAATAATAATAATAAAAGTACAAATGGTCCCCCACTTGCCTATCCACGATAGACGCTCTCTCTCTCTCTCTCTCTCTCTCTCTCTCTCTCTCTCTCTCTCTCTCTCATTAGAGGAAAGGGAAAAAAGTCAAAGTGAGGCCGAATCCATTGAGTAAAGGTTTTGAGGGTCCTTGAGTTCGAAAGCGAAAATCTTCCCTGCAGGGGTTTTCCTTTTTACTCGTTGCTTCTCGCCTCCCCGAATTCACCCTTATGTGAGGTCAGGGTTAAATATTTCTTTCCCTTTTTATTCGAGAGCCTCAATTCGCTGTTCAGTTTTAGGATTCGTTTTTATTACCTCCGTCAGCGAAGTTGGTAGGAGGTTATGCATTACTCCCATTTTTGTGTGTTTGTGCGTTTTTTTGTTTGTAGTTGGAAGGAGTTTATGCATTACTCCCAGTTTTTTGTGTTTGTTTGTGTGTGTTTTTGTTTGTGAACAGCTTATTGGTCACAATTTTAATCGTAGTGAAACTTGCAGGGATTAACTTATGTAAAAAGCTGGAAATGATTAAATTTTGGAAATTCAAGGTCAAAGGTCAAACTCATGGTCAAGCAAAATGTCTGTTCAATTTTAGTTTGCTTCTTATTACCTCCGCCAATGAAGTTGGAAGGAGGTTATGCACTATTCCCATTTTTGTGTTTGTTTGTGAACAGCCTCTTGTCCACAATTTTTATCGTAGAGTGATGAAACTTGCAGGGATTACATGTTATGTAAAAAGCTGGAGATGATTATATTTTGGAAAGTTAAGGTCAAGGTCACGGTCAAGCAAAATGTACAATTCACTTAATCAGCCATAAGTTTGGACATCGTTGTCACAGGGACTTCGAACTTAGTTCATATTTAAGTGTATGTAAATCCACGCCAATGAATACATGAAAAGGTCAAAGGTCAAAGGTCAAGGTCGAAAAATAAGCTGCGTTGGCGGAGGTGTGAGCTCTACCGAGTGCCCCTCTAATTATATCTTTATTACCTTTCTACCAGATTATTTTTTTATAGTTGTTGAAGTTACATGCAACAGAGAAATGTTGTGGCAACGTCCCTGACTGGTGAACGCCAGACTGGAGTTCGAGTCCCGCTCAAACTCGTTAGTTCCTTTAGTCGCAGTAACCTCACCATCCTTGTGAGTTAAGAATGGGGGATTTGGGGGAGCCTATAGGTCTATCTGCTGAGTTATCAGCAGCCATTGCCTAGCCC
>NC_090766.1:12504597-12514597 GCF_036898095.1 Palaemon carinicauda | reverse complement strand
GTTGTTATGTAGTTTCTCAAGTAATGAACCATTCATCTAAGTTATATTGTTTATTTTTTTATTTTATTTATTTATTTTTTTTTCTTTCTTTTTAAATAGTTTCATCCTATTGCTCAAAGTACCCTTTTTTCTCTTTTCTTCATAGCTTCATTCAGTTTCCCCATAGTCAAAATTCAAACTTCCTTGAATTCATTTAGCATCTCGTGGACACAAACACACACACACACACACACACACACACACAATATACAAGAGTACAAATCAACGAGTTCAATATAAACATGCAGTTTTGTTCATGTTCATAGTTTACATAAGTCAATAAAAGCAATTGTGAAAGAATTTGTAAAATGTCTTGCTCTTTAGAAAGCAGATAAACAAACTGTAATTTAAGGAAAGATAGATATATATCCTTTTTCAGCCTCACTCGTCCCATTGTTTCAAATTATTGTCTTGTGTTGTGGTTGTGGTATACAGATTGGCGTTCGAGTCTCGCACATGCTCGTTAGGTCTTTTGATGGCTGCAACTTCACCATCCTTGTGAGCTAAGGAATGAGGTCTTGGGGGCCCTGTAGGTCTATCTTCTGGCCCTTCCTGGTCTCTAGCTTGGGAGCTGATCATATGTATATATGGTCAGTCACTAGTGCATTGTCCTACTTGATAGGGCAATGTCACTGTCCTATGCATCTGCCATTCATGAGCGTCCTTTAAACCTTTTGTTGTTATATTGTGACGATAATCTAGAGAGAATTGTGCTTTGCACCAAATAAAAGAAATTGAAATCTGAAGGAGGTCATTTCGAATTCAGGGGGCCTTCAGCCACTCGGGAAGCAATTGCAGCTTCTGAAATTGCTTCGAGTCGTCTGAAACAGACAAGGATATTTTGAAGAACTTTCTGTCTCGTCCTTATTATTATTATTATTATTATTATTATTATTATTATTATTATTATTATTATTATTATTAGACCCTTTTTATTTGACTCAACGTAAACTGTAAGGAATATATTTTATTATTATTATTATTATTATTATTATTATTATTATTATTATTATTATTATTTGCTGAGCTACAACCTTAGTTGGAAAAGCCGGATGCTATAAGTCCGAGGGCTCCACAGGGAAAATAGCTCAGTGAGGAAAGGAAATAAGGAAAAACTACAAGAAGTTTAAGAACAATTATAACATTAGAATAAATCTTTCATATATAAAATATAAAAACTTGAAATTAATAAGAGGATAAAAACTTCAAAATAACAAATGGAAGAGAAACAAGATAGAATATTGTGCCCGATTGTACCCTTAAGCAAGAGAACTCTAATCCAAGACAGTGAAAGGCCGTGGTACAGAGGCTATGGCACTACCCAAGACTAGAGAACAATAGTTTGTTTTTGATGTGTCCTTCTCCTAGAAGAGCTGCTTACCGTAGCTAAAGTCTTTTCTACCCTTACCAAGAGTAAAGTAGTCACTGGAAATTATTATTATTATTATTATTATTAGTGTACGCAACCTGTCTACAATGACGGCTAAATATTTAGATAGATATATACACACACGCACATGCAACCCCCCTCTCACCAGGGTATGACTCTTCTCCCTCCCACTACCTGTGGGACGGGAAGAGCCGGACATAATTATATATATATATATATATATATATATATATTGTATGTGTAATGTAGCAAGACACTTGCTATTTATTATACAAGGGAGATTATTATTATTATTATTATTATTATTATTATTATTATTATTATTATTATTATTATAATTGCAGTTACTGTAATTATATGATAGGCTGATGGAAATGCCGAAAAAAATTTCCATGGAAGACACAATGTATGGTTTTCTAGACCTTCTAGATTCTAGAGTATTTTCATCGAATTTGTTTGGATAATTAAATATCAATGCTCATCCGAAAGTGAGCTTATTTTATGTATGTTTTCTTGAGTTTATTTTGGAAATTCGTGGAAGCAACGGTTGCATATAGATAGTTTTTAGGTTCGTATTATTCATTAAATAATTACTATTTTAGTTTGTCTTGATATATGTGTTTTCGGGAGGAATAAAGTTAGAATTTTTGTGTATATCTGTATCTCTGTCTGTCTGTCTTCTTGTGTTTATTTGAAACTGAAACTGGAAATATTTTACTGATACGACTGTTAAAAATTTGCCATAAAAACGGTAAGAATCCTGGAATAAATGTTGCCTGGCATTTACCATTTTAAAACCGGATATATTAACGTAAAAGAGTAATATTACAGTCACTGACCCGTAAAAGATAATAACAAAGTCGGGTAAAAATTACGGTCGCCTGTATTTTACTGAAATACGGTTGAGAACAGTATAATTTTACGGAGAATTTACGATTAAAATTTTTTTTTTTTTTTTTTTTTTTTTTTTTTCCTGAGTGATCAGCTTGTGGGTTCTTGTCAATCTAGAATGGTAAGATTTTAGTTTATTTTGGAAATTCGTTGAAACACCTGTTGGGCATTAATACTTTGAGTTTTTGGATCGTATTATTCCTCAAATTATTAATAAATATTATAGTTTGTCTTCATACATGTGCTTTTTGGAGAAATAAAAACAGAATTTTGATTTACATCTGCACCTCTGTCTCTCTGTCTCTGTATCTCTGTCTCTGTAACTCTCCTTTCTCTGTCTCTCTGCCTTGTATTTCTGCTTCTCTGTATCTGTACATCTATATCTCTGCCTCTCTGTCTCTGTATCTATGTCTCTGTAACTCTCCTTTCTCTGTCTCTCTGCCTTGTATTTCTGCTTCTCTGTATCTGTACATCTATATCTCTGCCTCTCTGTCTCTGTATCTCTGTCTCTGTAACTCTCCTTTCTCTGTCTCTCTGCCTTGTATTTCTGCTTCTCTGTATCTGTACATCTATATCTCTGCCTCTCTGTCTCTGTATCTCTGTCTCTGTAACTCTCCTTTCTCTGTCTCTCTGCCTTGTATTTCTGCTTCTCTGTATCTGTACATCTATATCTCTGCCTCTCTGTCTCTGTATCTCTGTCTCTGTAACTCTCCTTTCTCTGTCTCTCTGCCTTGTATTTCTGCTTCTCTGTATCTGTACATCTATATCTCTGCCTCTCTGTCTCTGTATCTCTGTCTCTGTAACTCTCCTTTCTCTGTCTCTCTGCCTTGTATTTCTGCTTCTCTGTATCTGTACATCTATATCTCTGCCTCTCTGTCTCTGTATCTCTGTCTCTGTAACTCTCCTTTCTCTGTCTCTCTGCCTTGTATTTCTGCTTCTCTGTATCTGTACATCTATATCTCTGCCTCTCTGTCTCTGTATCTCTGTCTCTGTAACTCTCCTTTCTCTGTCTCTCTGCCTTGTATTTCTGCTTCTCTGTATCTGTACATCTATATCTCTGCCTCTCTGTCTCTGTATCTCTGTCTCTGTAACTCTCCTTTCTCTGTCTCTCTGCCTTGTATTTCTGCTTCTCTGTATCTGTACATCTATATCTCTGCCTCTCTGTCTCTGTATCTCTGTCTCTGTAACTCTCCTTTCTCTGTCTCTCTGCCTTGTATTTCTGCTTCTCTGTATCTGTACATCTATATCTCTGCCTCTCTGTCTCTGTATCTCTGTCTCTGTAACTCTCCTTTCTCTGTCTCTCTGCCTTGTATTTCTGCTTCTCTGTATCTGTACATCTATATCTCTGCCTCTCTGTCTCTGTATCTCTGTCTCTGTAACTCTCCTTTCTCTGTCTCTCTGCCTTGTATTTCTGCTTCTCTGTATCTGTACATCTATATCTCTGCCTCTCTGTCTCTGTATCTCTGTCTCTGTAACTCTCCTTTCTCTGTCTCTCTGCCTTGTATTTCTGCTTCTCTGTATCTGTACATCTATATCTCTGCCTCTCTGTCTCTGTATCTCTGTCTCTGTAACTCTCCTTTCTCTGTCTCTCTGCCTTGTATTTCTGCTTCTCTGTATCTGTACATCTATATCTCTGCCTCTCTGTCTCTGTATCTATGTCTCTGTAACTCTGCTTCCCTGTCTCTCTGCCTTGTATTTCTGCTTCTCTGTATCTGTACATCTGTATCTCAGCCTCTCTGCCTCTGTATCTTTGCCTCTTTGCCTCTCTGTATCTCTACCTCTGTATTTCTTTCTCTCAGTATCTGTCTCTGCCTTTGTGCCTCTGTATCTCTGCCTCTGTATTTCTGTCTCTCTATCCCTGCCTCTCTGTATATCTGCTTCTCTGTATCTCTTCCTCTCTGCCTGTGTATCTCTACCTCTGTCTCTCTGCCTTTCTGTATCTCTGCCTCTTTGCCTCGGTGTCCCTGCCTCTGTATCTCTACCTCTGTATCTGTCTGCCTTTGTGCCTCTGAATCTCTGTCTCTGCTTCTGTATTTCTGTCTCTCTATCTCTGTATATCTGCCTCTCTGTACTCTACCTCTCTGCCTCTGTATCTCTATCTGTCTCTCTGCCTTTCTGTATCTCTACCTCTTTATTTCTGGCCCTGTATTTCTGCCTCTGAATCTGTCCCTGTCTTTGTGCCTCTGTATCTCTGCCTCTCTGCCTCTGCCTCTCTCTATCTCTGCCTCTCTACCTTTCTGTATCTCTACCTCTTTATTTCTGCCTCTGTATGTCTGCCTCTCTGTATCTCTTTCTGTCTGCCTCTCTGTTATTACTTGAAATTGGTAAACCCTGAAAGGCCCATTGGAGAATATTTCTCAACCGGATATTGTCGTTTTGAGGGAAGAATTGTGCTGAATTTTAAACTCCTTTTCAAAAGACGGTATCGGAATCTCTTTGTATTCCTGTTTGTATTTATAAACTCGGAAATTTCTACACCTGGAGGAATTTTGGAATATTCTTGGAACTGGAGCTGAATCTTTTGTCCGTGTCCTTCTTTTCAACAAAATCTTCTAAAATTTTACATATCCCATTCTTACCTTCTCCCTGTTTTCGTTTATAATTTCGCTTGTTCCATTTTCCGTTATTTATCTCCCTATTATTCGTCGCTGCACTTATTCTATATACTATTGGTTTTCCTTCCAGCTGTTTTCGTTTATAATTTCGCCTTTTCCATTCTCCATTATTTATCTCCCTTCTTCCATTTACCCTTGTCCTTATTCGTTATTCTATTGGTTATTTTTACTACTATTACTACGTGAGTTTCGTTGACTTCTTTTTCACTTATTTTTGCAAGAAGGTTTAAAGTTAAAGGCCGCTCATGAATGGCAGAGGCAAGGGACAGTGACATTGCCCTAGCAAGAAGAACAATGCCCTAGAGACTGACCATACATGATCAACGCCCAAGCCCCCTCTCCGCCCAAGCTAGGACCAAGGAGAGGCCAGGCAATGGCTGCTGATGACTCGGCAGATAGACCTACAGGCTCCTCCAAACGCCCCATCCTTAGCTCACAAGGATGGTGAGGTTGCAGTGACCTAAGGAACTAACGAGTTTGAGCAGGACTCTAACCCCAGTCTGGCTTTCACCGGTCAGAGACGTTACCGCCTCGGCCACCACAAGACACAGCCTCTCTATACTCTCAAGTCATAATATGTTAATTTCCGTGTCTTGTCTACCACTTGGATGTTCCCAGGGTATCACAAGAGTCTGTTTGACCACTTTGTTGTGTTCATTTGGTTCATTTGACTTAACAAGTAATTAGCATGCTTATTATTATTGTTATTATTATTATTATTATTATTATTATTATTATTATTATTATTATTATTATTATTATTATTATTATTGCTAGTTAAAGGGCTTATTATTTCATTGGACTGAGTTTAAAATATTATAGTATTCGTTGGCAAGATTTTAGTTGAAAATATAAAAAAGCTTTTAGTGTAAATGTGTAACAAAATACATATGTATATATATACTGTATACACACACACACACACACACATATATATATATATATATATATACATATATATATATGCAAAATAACCACAGGAAAAATAAAAATATGAAATATAAGATTAAGTCCTGACTAGTTTCGTGATACTTCTTCAGAGGACTGATTTATTGAACGAGGTTTCTTTGCATTTTATAGGTACAGTAACGTACGAACATAACTATAGAGACTTATAGAACAATGACGCTCCCCTACCAGCTACCCTGCGCTGTTATCAGGTGTTTCCTGGGCGGAGATCAAACCTCGTTCAAGAAATCAATCCTCAGAGGAAGTATCACGAAACTAGTCAGGACTTAATCTTGTATTCTATATTTTCATTTTCCCTGCGGTTCTTTTGCATCTGAGCATCACGTTGCCTTGTGATTTTTACGCATATATATATATATATATATATATATTTGTATATATATATATATATATACACACATATATATATATATACACATATATATATATACAATCCAGAAATACCTTTCAAAATCATCGAATATATATATATAATATATAATATACATATATATATATATATATATATTATACTCACATTTTTTATATATAAGAATATTTTTAGCTAATTTCAAATCCCTTTTTTTATCATAATAATATAGATTTTTTTCCAGTATCACTTTCATTGTTCGCCTCAAAAGAATGTCTTAGGAAGCTCATTTCGTAAAGTGCTCCCCTAATAGAACATCCATTATTATGTCACTTTAGGTGGGTACTACTATACCCTCATTATGGAAGGAGAAATTTGTACGGAGGGTAACGAAAAAAATTGGAAGCCTAAAAAAGGGCAACCCAAAAATTAATAGCCTAAAAAAGGGCAACCTAAAAATTGGTAGCCTACAAAAAGGGCAACCCTAAAACTGGTAGCCTTAAATAGGGCAACCCATAAATTGGTAGCCTATAAAAGAGCAACACAAAATTGATTGCCTGAAAAAGGTTAACACAAAAAATGGTAGTCTAAAAAACGGGCAACCCAAAAATTGGCCACTTAAAAAATGGCAACTCTAAAATTTGTAGCCTAAAAAGGGTAGCAGAAAAATTGGTGGCCTTAAAAAGGTATCCCTAAAAAGGGCAACCTCAAAAAAGGACAACCCATAAAAAACGACAACCCTCCCTAAAAGGACAACCCTAGAAAAACGAGAACCCCAAGAAAGGCAACCCTAAAAAGGGCAACCTAAAAAAGGGCAACGCTAAAAAACGACAACCCCAGTAAACAGTAACCTTGGAAAGGGGGAACTAATTGGTAACCTAAAAAAAGGGCAATTTAAAGAAAGGGCAACCCAAAAGAGGGTATGTTTTACCTCCTGTTGTGTGTGTGTTTGTTTGTGAACAGCCTCCTGGCCACAATTTTAATCGCAGAGTAATGAAACTTGCAGGGATTAACTGTTATGTAAAAAAAACTATAAGTTATCAAATTTTGGAACGTCAAGGTCAAAGGTCAAGGTCACGGTCAAGCAGAATGTCCAGTTCATGTAATCAACCATAAGTTTGGGCATCGCTGTCATAGATTTCAAACTTGGTTCATATTTGAGTGTATGAAATTCCACACCAATTAATACATGTTAAGGTCAAAGGTCAAGGTCGAATAAATAAGCCGCGGAGGTCTGCGCTCTGCTGAGTGCCCCCTTTTGTTATTATTATTATTATTATTATTATTATTATTATTGTTGTTGTTGTTGTTGTTGTTGCTTCAAACGCCATCATAATATTAACATAGTACCTAGATAAAATTTGTATTATTTTCTGTAATCTGCTTTGTAATATACGCTTGTTCTACATTGTATTTTGTATTATATTGGACCTGCAATTGTTAAAATGATATATACTTAATGAAATGGTATCTAGAATGTTTATGAATAAAGTAATAAATGATTTAAGAATGGCGGAATAGATGTAATATTCAATAATGGAATAAAAAATTAAATACACAAGAATTAAGTAATTAATTTAATGTATAAGAATAAAGTGATAGATGAAACGTTTAAGAATGATATAACAAATGGAATATATAAGAATGGAGTGATAAACGTAAAACATTTGTACAATCGAACCCAAAATGTATATTCAAAGGAATAGATTTTATCATTCTAAACGTGGTTAGAAATGAGGCGCTCGAACAAGCGAGTAGAATTCAGAATTCTAACTTTTTAAAAGGACTTCTTGAAGATTTAATTTGACTAGAACAGCACCAAACATCTATACTTTTCTAGGCTACCAATTTTTGGGTTGCCCTTTCTTAGGCTACCCATTTTTGGGTTGCCCTTTCTTAGGCTACCAATTTTTGGGTTGGCCTTTCTTAGGCTACCAATTTTTGGGTTGCCCTTTTTTAGGCTACCAATTTTTGGGTTGCCCTTTCTTAGGCTACCAATTTTTGGGTTGGCCTTTCTTAGGCTATCAATTTTTGGGTTGCCCTTTCTTAGGCTACCAAATGGGCACTTTTACATGGCCTTTCATGTAAAAGAAATTTGAGATTGCAACTGGAAATAGCCATAACAAATGATATGTCACATTCTCACGTATTGCAACGCGTTTTACATATTGCAACGATGTTGACACCTTCCAGTGCAATACTTATTAAGTGAGTGTCACCATGGTGACACTAAGGACTGTTCAAATTATTTCAGGTGTTGAATTATACAGATAACACTCGTGTCGTGTGTACTTTACACAGGTTTGATAATATCCAACATTTACAGGAAAACTATATTAGAAAATTTCATTAAATTTTCAAATTCCGTTGTGGCACTAATCCTTTCTTCCCTTTATTATTATTGTTATTATTATTACTATCCAAGCTACAACCCTAATTGGAAAAGCAAGATGCTATAAGCCCAGGGGCTCCAATAGGGAAAAATAGCCCAGTGAGGAAAGGATATAAGGAAATAAATAACTGAAGAGAATAAATTAACAATAAATCATTCTAAAAAAGTAATGTCAAAATAGATATATCATATATAAACTATTAACAACGTCAACAACAAAAATGTCATATATAAACTATAAAAAGACGTCCGTCTGGTCAACAAAAAAGCATTTGCTCCAACTTTGAACTTTTGAAGTTCTACTGATTCAACAACCCGATTAGGAAGATCATTCCACAACTTGGTAACAGCTGAAATAAAACTTCTAGAGTACTGCGTAGTATTGAGTCTTATGATGGAGAAGGCCTGGCTATTAGAATTAACTGCCTGCCTAGTATTCCGAACAGGATAGAATTGTCCAGGGAGATCTGAATGTAAAGGATGATCAGAGTTATGAAAAATCTTATGCAACATGCATAATGAACTAATTGATCGACGGTGCCAGAGATTAATATCTAGATCAGGAATAAGAAATTTAATAGACCGTAAGTTTCTGTCCAACAAATTAAGATGAGAATCAGCAGCTGAAGACCAGACAGGAGAACAATACTCAAAACAAGGTAGAATAAAAGAATTAAAACACTTCTTCAGAATAGATTGATCACCGAATATCTTAAAAGACTTTCTCAATAAGCCAATTTTTTGTGCAATTGAAGAAGACACAGACCTTATATGTTTCTCAAAAGTAAATTTGCTGTCAAGAATCACGCCTAAAATTTTGAAAGTCATACAAATTTAAAGAAACATTATCAATACTGAGATCCGGATGTTGAGGAGCCACCGTTCTTGACCTACTTACAATCATACTTTGAGTTTTGTTAGGATTCAACTTCATACCCCATAATTTGCACCATGCACTAATTTTAGCTAAATCTCTATTAAGGGATTCACCAACCCCAGATCTACATTCAGGGGATGGAATTGATGCAAAGAGAGTAGCATCATCTGCATATGCAACAAGCTTATTTTCTAGGCCAAACCACATGTCATGTGTATATAGTATGAAAAGTAATGGGCCAAGAACACTACCCTGTGGGACACCGGATATCACATTCCTATACTCACTATGGTGCCCATCAACAACAACTCTTTGAGATCTACTACTTAAAAAAAAAAATCAATAATAATGCTAAGAAACGACCCACCCACTCCCAACTGTTTCAGTTTGAAAACAAGGGCCTCATGATTAACACGGTCAAAGGCAGCACTAAAATCAAGGCCAATCATACGAACTTCCCGACCACAATCAAGGGATT
>NC_090766.1:12469597-12494597 GCF_036898095.1 Palaemon carinicauda | reverse complement strand
TTCCTTTCAATTAAAGATAATGATTTGATAAAACAGTCAATTTTCTTTATATGTAAATATATATATATATATATATATATATATATTATACATGTATGTTTGTATGTATGTATATATATACTGTATATATATATATATGTATATATGTATGTATGTATGCATGTATATATATATAATATATATATATATATATATATATATAATATTGTTTTTATTATAACTTACTAAGTTACAACCCTAGTTGGAAAAGCAGAATACTATAAGCCCAGGGGCTCTAACGGGGAAAATAGCCCAGTGAGGAAAGGAAACAAGGAAAAATTAAATATTTTAAGAACAGCAACATTAAAATAAATATCTCCTATATAAACTATAAAAACTTTAATAAAACAAGAAGAGAAATAAGATAGAATAGTGTGCCCGAGTGTACCCTCAAGCAAGGGAACTCTAATCCAAGACAGTGGAAAGCCATGGTACAGAGGCTATGGCACTATCCAAGACTAGATAATAACGGTATGATTTTGGAGTGTCCTTCTCCTAGAAGAGCTGCTTACCATAGCTAAAGGTCAATTATGATGTCTTAGAGGGATCTGAAATGTAGGAAGATGTCTTCGTTTATTAAATTAGTTTCAACCATTGGTATAAAGCAAGTATGTGTCGATATATCATTAAGTACATATGCACTGCAGGACAAAGTCCTCAGATATCCACTTATGTCTGGATTTTGACCAATATTCATCACCATACTGGTTACTGCCTATTGGTAATGGTGTGAGAGACTTTGGTCTGATCTCCCACAGCAAACCAAACTAGTATGGGTGGCTTTGACTAGTACAACTTTGCTGATCATGGTGATATACAAACCCTTTCATCACGTTAAGGTATCCCCACTCAGAAAGAAATATGTATATATATATATATATATATATATATATATTAACGTGGTGAAAGAGAATGTGTATCGCCATGATCAGCGAAGCTGTTCTAGAAAGGCCACCCATACTAGGTTGGTTTGCTGTAAACGATCAGATTAAAGTCTCCCACCGTCACCAATCGGCAATGGCCAGCGTGGTGATGAAATAGCCAAACCCCAGTGATGAATAAGGACATGCCGGAAGCCTTTGTCCTGCAAAGGACTAAGAACGGCTGGATTTGTTGTTGTTGTGTCTAGATGTATATTCTCTCTCTCTCTCTCTCTCTCTCTCTCTCTCTCTCTCTCTCTCTCTCTCTCTGTGATAATAGTCCAATGATGATTTTATGACCAATGAATACTGCTTTATAACACGTCGCTACCTTCATAACTAGATAAATTTAATCTAGAATCCGGTCGTCCATTTTTCAAGACCTGTTGATTCAAGATCTTTATATTTTATTGGATTTAAGCTTCCAAGTTCTCTAAGTTTTTTTTAAAAGTTATTCTTCTAATTTCTCTATTCCTTATTTAATTTATTTTTTCCATTTTCTCTCTTTATTCATTGTTTGTATATGAAAAATTAATTTTAATGTTATTGCTGTTCTTAAAATATTTTATTTTAATTGTTCATTACTTCTTTCATAGTTTATTTATTATTTTACTTGTTCATTACTTCCCCTATAGCTTATGCATTTTCTTGTTACTTTTCCTCATTAGGCTATTCTTTTCTTGTTGGAGCCCTTGGGCTCATAGCATCTTCCTTTTATAACTAGGGTTGTAAACTTGTAATAATAATGATAATAATAATAATAATAATAATAATAATAATAATGTTAATGATGATAATAATGATAATAATAATAATAATAATAATTATTATTATTATTATTATTATTAGTAGTAGTAGTAGTATTATTATTATTATCATCATTATTATCATCATCATTATTATTATTATTATTATTATTATTATTATTATTATTATTATTATTATTATTATCATTATGTTTCTCCATTGAAATTTCTTGCACCACTTCTCAACACATATCCTATGTATATCCTTCTCTATTCTTTGTTTACATTCTTTATTAAGATGTCTTATACCACTTCTCAACACATATCCTTCTACCTTCATTTGTCTTGGCTTTGGGAGTCCTATCTTCCCACACCCCGTGGTTAGCAAACATTTTTCTTCCAATTTCTCTTAGTGTTTATTTGGAAATGATTTATTTCAGGAGATTTCCATCGGGATATGGCGTGCAGTGAATAAATATATTGAATGGTGTAGGAAATGGTTGGGATATATATATATATATATATATATATATTATATATACTGTATATATAAATATATATATAAATATATATATTTATATATAAATATATATATATATATATATATATATTTATATATATATATATATATATATATACTGTATATATATATACATTTAACTTTCTGTGTGCCTCTGTACCATGGCCTTCCACTGTCTTGGATTAGAGTTCTCCTGCTTGGGGGTACACTCGGGGATGCTGTTCTATCTTATTTCTTTTCCTCTTATTATTATTATTATTATTATTATTATTATTATTATTATTATTATTATTATTATTATTATTATTATTACTTGCTAAGCTACCACCCTAGTCTGAAAAGCAGGATGCTATAAGTCCAGGGGCTCCAAAAGGGAAAATAGCCCAGTGGGGAAAGGAAACAAGGAAAAATAAAATATTTTAAGAAGAATAACATTAAAATCAACATCTCCTATATAAACTACAAAATCTTTAACAAAACAAGAGGAAGAGAAATAAGATGGAATAGTGTGCCCGAGTGTTCCTTCAAGTTTTTATAGGTTATAATTTATAGGATCTAATTTGATGTTGTTAATTTATTTTGATTTTTTATCTTCTCTTGCAATTTATCATCTCTTGTTTTCTTTACTCACTGGGCTATTTCTTCCCCTGTTGGAGCCCTTGGACTTACAGCATCTTGCTTTTACAACTAGGGAAAAGCTTGTACCAATACTAGATGTATATATACAACAACAATAACAACAACAACTGTAGCCGTTTCTAGTCCACTGCAGGACAAAGGCCTCAGATATTTCCTTATTCGTATGTGGGAGTTTGGCCATTTCATCAACACCCTGGCCATTCACCACGCTCGTATAAACCCCACTCAGAAAGGGTTATATATATATATATATATATGTATATATGTATATATATACATATATATATATATATATATATTGCATGGGAATTTGAAACAAATTTTCTTTTACATATTTTGAGGGTAAAGTGATATGGAGTTATGAGAGGGAAAATGTTGACTCTATTAAAGTTACCTCAAATGACTATTACACATTGTAGCCCCTCATTTACTCAGGCCTCTCTCTCTCTCTCTCTCTCTCTCTCTCTCTCTCTCTCTCTCTCACAAAGCTATTATTGGTCTCACACATGCATAGAGAAATTATCTCTCTCTCTCTCTCTCTCTCTCTCTCTCTCTCTCTCACACACACACACACACACACACAAACATAGAGTAATGATCTCTCATATATAGAGTAAATCTCTCTCTCTCTCTCTCTCTCTCTCTCTCTCTCTCTCACACACACACAAATAGTAACTCTCCTCCCGCGGCAAAAGTAACATGTTTACAAAAAATGGACTGCCCAAAGCAATGCTGTTTGCCTTCAATTACACCCAAATTACCGCTAGATATAAAACGGCCCAGTTGTTGTTTACCTTTCATTCATTGTTTTCTCTCGACGGTTATTGCTCATTTCGTTGGTGTGTATTCGGAGAGATGGCTGAAATAGGGTTTATAAAAGCATCCGGAATAGTCTCTTTGTTTTGTCTTGTTTTGTATTGATTTTTTTTAGTATTTTTTATAAATGGGGATTTTGTAATTAGGAATTTCAAATGGTTGTTTTTGAATGTTTGTTATTATTATTATTGTTGTTGTTATTGTTGCTGTTGTTGTTGTTGCTGTTGTTGTTGTTGTCTTTATTTTATTTTTAATGACAGTTCTAATGAAAGTTTATTATTATTATTATTATTATTATTATTATTATTATTATTACATACATACATACACCAAGGCACTTCCCCCAATTTTGGGGGTTAGCCGACATCAACAAATGAAACAAAACAAAAAGGGGACCTCTACTCTCTACGTTCCTCCTCCTGTATATAATCCTGCGAGACGTCAACATTATTATTATTATTATTATTATTATTATTATTATTATTATTATTATTATTATTATATATTACTTATTTCCCATGAAAGTTTATTATTATTAATAATATTATTATTATTTTTTTTTTCTTTCTAATGATCTCTGCCATTCACGAGCGACCTTTAAACCTTTCAACCTTTTACAACTAATTGTTATATTGTTTTCAGAATACCATAAAATGAATAGTCATGCTACTCTTATATTTTACTGTCATGTGGTTTTGGACAGTGATCGTATGTATATGTGGTCAGTCTCTAGGGCATTGTCACTGTCCCTTGCCTCTGCCATTCATGAGCGACCTTTAAACCTTTACAACCTCTTGCAACGAATTATTTTTGTCTTCAGAAAGCCCTAAAATGAATTGCCATTTGGTTATTATGTTTTACTATCACGTGGTCTTCACCGGTGATCATAAGTAGATATATTCGGTCTCTAGAACATTGTCCTGCTAGGACATTGTCACAATCCCTTGCCTCTGCCATTCATGAGCGACCTTTAAACCTCTCAACCACTTTGCAACGAATTGTTATATTGTTTTCTGAATGCCATAAAAGGAGTAGTCACGCAACACTTATATTTTACTGTCATGTGTCGAATGAGAAAAAGCATTGAAGAGATGGCCTTTACCTTCATGAATTTTACCCGACTTATTCTCTCTGACTTTTACATCTGGGCTAACTGTTCTTGACGCAGAGTTGCCAGGTTGGCCTTTTTCAGACCAAATCCCTCAATTGTGGCCTTTTTTCCGTGCCAAATATCTCAATTTGTCCTTTTTTTCAATTGACTGAACATAAATGCTATATTTTTGTCCTTTTTTTCAATTGACTGAACATAAATGCTATATTTTTGTCCTTTTTTTCAATTGACTGAACATAAATGCTATATATTTGTCATTTTTTTTCAATTGACTGAACATAAATGCTATATTTTTGTCCCTTTTTTTCAATTGACTGAACATAAATGCTATATTTTTGTCCCTTTTTTTCAATTGACTGAACATAAATGCTATATTTTTGTCCCTTTTTTTCAATTGACTGAACGTAAATGCTATATTTTTGTCCTTTTTTTTTTCAATTGACTGAACATAAATACTATATTTTTTATCCTTTTTCTACTACTTGCTTAGCCTATTAAAGCTTCCGTTGTTTAAAAGTTGCCTTTTTTTCTCATTTAGAAAAACTGGCAACTCTTTCTTGACGTGAGATCTTTCATAAAAAAGTCAGGCTGTCAACATGTTGACAAACCCTCGACTCGGAAGTTGCTCAACATATTATGGACTTGTCTTCGTGATGTATGTTCGGTAGGTTTTTGTGGGGCAGCTTTTTGTTCTTGTCGAGAAATGGGTTTTGTTTTAATTTACAGTGAAGAAAGGAGGAAGTTTATAGGTTATTCGGGCTATTAAATATATTTATGTATCTAGTAGAATTAATGAACATATATATAAATATATTATACATATATGTGCAGTATATATATATATATATATATATATATAGTTTACTGTATTTATGTATATCTACTATATATGTGTGTATGTATATATATATATATATATATATACACTGTATGTATGTATATAGACTAATATGTATATATATATATATATATATATACACTGTACACCGAAGAGTGTGTGGCAATCTACCACACTCATGTATATTTATAGAATAAGATTAATATAATGTTATTACGCATGCAATTCAGGTAGCCTTCCTAATAGAATATCACTTATATTTAACCATTTTTTTTTTTTTTTTTTTTTAGTATTTAGCATAGAGCCTGTGGTACACTGAAGAGTGTAGCTATCTACACAAGAATATTTTTAAAATAGGATTAATAATATAATGTTTGGACGCATTAAACCCATACATCCTTATAAATATAATTTCACTAATCCATCATTATCTCCTCCAACGCCTATTGACGCAAAGGTCTTCATTTAGATTTCCCCGGTCGTCTCTATCTTGAGCTTTTAATTCAATACTTCTCCAGTCATCATCTCCTACTTCACGCTTCATAGTCCTCAGCCATGTAGGCCTGGGTCTTCCGACTCTTCTAGTGCCTTGTGGAGCCCAGTTGAAAGTTTGGTGAACTAATCTCTCTTGGGGAGTGCGAAGAGCATGCCCTAACCATCTCCATCTACCCCTTATCATGATCTCATCCACATATGGCACTTGAGTAATATCTCTTATAGTTTCATTTCTAATCCAGTCTTCCAACTCTTCTAGTGCCTTGTGGAGCCCAGTTGAAAGTTTGGTGAACTAATCTCTCTTGGGGAGTGCGAAGAGCATGCCCTAACCATCTCCATCTACCCCTTATCATGATCTCATCCACATATGGCACTTGAGTAATCTCTCTTATAGTTTCATTTCTAATCCAGTCTTCCAACTCTTCTAGTGCCTTATGGAGCCCAGTTGAAAGTTTGGTGAACTAATCTCTCTTGGGGAGTGCGAAGAGCATGCCCTAACCATCTCCATCTACCCCTTATCATGATCTCATCCACATATGGCACTTGAGTAATATCTCTTATAGTTTCATTTCTAATCCAGTCTTCCAACTCTTCTAGTGCCTTGTGGAGCCCAGTTGAAAGTTTGGTGAACTAATCTCTCTTGGGGAGTGCGAAGAGCATGCCCTAACCATCTCCATCTACCCCTTATCATGATCTCATCCACATATGGCACTTGAGTAATCTCTCTTATAGTTTCATTTCTAATCCAGTCTTCCAACTCTTCTAGTGCCTTATGGAGCCCAGTTGAAAGTTTGGTGAACTAATCTCTCTTGGGGAGTGCGAAGAGCATGCCCTAACCATCTCCATCTACCCCTTATCATGATCTCATCCACATATGGCACTTGAGTAATCTCTCTTATAGTTTCATTTCTAATCCAGTCTTCCAACTCTTCTAGTGCCTTATGGAGCCCAGTTGAAAGTTTGGTGAACTAATCTCTCTTGGGGAGTGCGAAGAGCATGCCCTAACCATCTCCATCTACCCCTTATCATGATCTCATCCACATATGGCACTTGAGTAATCTCTCTTATAGTTTCATTTCTAATCCAGTCTTCCAACTCTTCTAGTGCCTTGTGGAGCCCAGTTGAAAGTTTGGTGAACTAATCTCTCTTGGGGAGTGCGAAGAGCATGCCCTAACCATCTCCATCTACCCCTTATCATGATCTCATCCACATATGGCACTTGAGTAATCTCTCTTATAGTTTCATTTCTAATCCAGTCTTCCAACTCTTCTAGTGCCTTGTGGAGCCCAGTTGAAAGTTTGGTGAACTAATCTCTCTTGGGGAGTGCGAAGAGCATGCCCTAACCATCTCCATCTACCCCTTATCATGATCTCATCCACATATGGCACTTGAGTAATCTCTCTTATAGTTTCATTTCTAATCCAGTCTTCCAACTCTTCTAGTGCCATATGGAGCCCAGTTGAAAGTTTGGTGAACTAATCTCTCTTGGGGAGTGCGAAGAGCATGCCCTAACCATCTCCATCTACCCCTTATCATGATCTCATCCACATATGGCACTTGAGTAATCTCTCTTATAGTTTCATTTCTAATCCAGTCTTCCAACTCTTCTAGTGCCTTGTGGAGCCCAGTTGAAAGTTTGGTGAACTAATCTCTCTTGGGGAGTGCGAAGAGCATGCCCTAACCATCTCCATCTACCCCTTATCATGATCTCATCCACATATGGCACTTGAGTAATCTCTCTTATAGTTTCATTTCTAATCCAGTCTTCCAACTCTTCTAGTGCCTTATGGAGCCCAGTTGAAAGTTTGGTGAACTAATCTCTCTTGGGGAGTGCGAAGAGCATGCCCTAACCATCTCCATCTACCCCTTATCATGATCTCATCCACATATGGCACTTGAGTAATCTCTCTTATAGTTTCATTTCTAATCCAGTCTTCCAACTCTTCTAGTGCCTTATGGAGCCCAGTTGAAAGTTTGGTGAACTAATCTCTCTTGGGGAGTGCGAAGAGCATGCCCTAACCATCTCCATCTACCCCTTATCATAATCTCATCCACATATGGCACTTGAGTAATCTCTCTTATAGTTTCATTTCTAATCCAGTCTTCCAACTCTTCTAGTGCCTTGTGGAGCCCAGTTGAAAGTTTGGTGAACTAATCTCTCTTGGGGAGTGCGAAGAGCATGCCCTAACCATCTCCATCTACCCCTCACCATGGTCTCATCCATGCATGTCACTTGAGTAATCTCCCTTATAGTTTCATTTCTAATTCAGTCTTCCAACTCTTCTAGTGCCTTGTGGAGCACAGTTGAAAGTTTGGTGAACTAATCTCTCTTGGGGAGTGCGAAGAGCATGTCCAAACCATCTCCATTTACCCCTCACCATGATCTCATCTGCGCATGTCACTTGAGTAATCTCTCTTATAGTTTCATTTCTACTCCTGGCCTGATACAATCAAAGATTAATTAAAAAAATTTTCCTTTAATATTTAGAAGTATTTCGTCTCCAGACTCTTAGAAAAAAAGAAACAGACCAGTAAGCAAAGACTGACAGTAAATTCTTTCTTTCTCCATTGTCTAACTTATTCATTTTACAAGTTTTTCCCCGGAGTGCAGATTCATTTTACAAGTTTTCCCCCGGAGTGCAGATTCATTTTACAAGTTTGCCCCCGGAGTGCAGATTCATTTTACAAGTTTTCCCCCGGAGTGCAGATTCATTTTACAAGTTTTTCCCCGGAGCGCAGATTCATTTTACAATTTTTTCCCCGGAGCGCAGATTCATTTTACAAGTTTTTCCCCGGAGCGCAGATTCATTTTACAAGTTTTTCCCCGGAGCGCAGATTCATTTTACAAGTTTTCCCCCGGAGTGCAGATTCATTTTACAAGTTTTTCCCCGGAGCGCAGATTCATTTTACAAGTTTTCCCCCGGAGTGCAGATTCATTTTACAAGTTTTCCCCCGGAGTGCAGATTCATTTTACAAGTTTTCCCCCGGAGTGCAGATTCATTTTACAAGTTTTCCCCCGGAGTGCAGATTCATTTTACAAGTTTTTCCCCGGAGTGCAGATTCATTTTACAAGTTTTCCCCCGGAGTGCAGATTCATTTTACAAGTTTGCCCCCGGAGTGCAGATTCATTTTACAAGTTTTCCCCCGGAGTGCAGATTCATTTTACAAGTTTTCCCCCGGGGTGCAGATTCATTTTACAAGTTTTCCCCCGGAGTGCAGATTCATTTTACAAGTTTTCCCCCGGAGCGCAGATTCATTTTACAAGTTTTCCCCCGGAGTGCAGATTCATTTTACAAGTTTTCCCCCGGAGTGCAGATTCATTTTACAAGTTTTCCCCCGGAGTGCAGATTCATTTTACAAGTTTTCCCCCGGAGTGCAGATTCATTTTACAAGTTTTTCCCCGGAGCGCAGATTCATTTTACAAGTTTTCCCCCGGAGTGCAGATTCATTTTACAAGTTTTCCCCCGGAGTGCAGATTCATTTTACAAGTTTGCCCCCGGAGTGCAGATTCATTTTACAAGCTTTCCCCCGGAGTGCAGATTCATTTTACAAGTTTTTCCCCGGAGCGCAGATTCATTTTACAAGTTTTTCCCCGGAGCGCAGATTCATTTTACAAGTTTTTCCCCGGAGCGCACATTCATTTTACAAGTTTTTCCCCGGAGCGCAGATTCATTTTACAAGTTTTTCCATTGAGTGCAGATTCATTTTACAAGTTTTTCCCCGGAGCGCAGATTCATTTTACAAGTTTTCCCCCTGAGTGCAGATTCATTTTACAAGTTTTTCCCCGGAGCGCAAATTCATTTTACAAGTTTTCCCCCGGAGTGCAGATTCATTTTACAAGTTTTCCCCCTGAGTGCAGATTCATTTTACAAGTTTTCCCCCTGAGTGCAGATTCATTTTACAAGTTTTTCCCCAGAGCGCAAATTCATTTTACAAGTTTTCCCCCTGAGTGCAGATTCATTTTACAAGTTTTCCCCCGGAGTGCAGATTCATTTTACAAGTTTTCCCCCTGAGTGCAGATTCATTTTACAAGTTTTCCCCCGGAGTGCAGATTCATTTTACAAGTTTTTCCCCGGAGCGCAGATTCATTTTACAAGTTTTCCCCCTGAGTGCAGATTCATTTTACAAGTTTTCCCCCGGAGTGCAGATTCATTTTACAAGTTTTTCCCCGGAGCGCAGATTCATTTTACAAGTTTTTCCCCGGAGCGCAGATTCATTTTACAAGTTTTTCCCCGGAGCGCACATTCATTTTACAAGTTTTTCCCCGGAGCGCAGATTCATTTTACAAGTTTTTCCATTGAGTGCAGATTCATTTTACAAGTTTTTCCCCGGAGCGCAGATTCATTTTACAAGTTTTCCCCCTGAGTGCAGATTCATTTTACAAGTTTTTCCCCGGAGCGCAAATTCATTTTACAAGTTTTCCCCCGGAGTGCAGATTCATTTTACAAGTTTTCCCCCTGAGTGCAGATTCATTTTACAAGTTTTCCCCCTGAGTGCAGATTCATTTTACAAGTTTTCCCCCGGAGTGCAGATTCATTTTACAAGTTTTCCCCCGGAGTGCAGATTCATTTTACAAGTTTTCCCCCTGAGTGCAGATTCATTTTACAAGTTTTCCCCCGGAGTGCAGATTCATTTTACAAGTTTTCCCCCAGAGTGCAGATTCATTTTACAAGTTTCCCCCGGAGTGCAGATTCATTTTACAAGTTTTCCCCCGGAGTGCAGATTCATTTTACAAGTTTTCCCCCGGAGTGCAGATTCATTTTACAAGTTTTTCCCCGGAGCGCAGATTCATTTCACAAGTTTTCCCCCGGAGTGCAGATTCATTTTACAAGTTTTCCCCCGGAGTGCAGATTCATTTTACAAGTTTTCCCCCGGAGTGCAGATTCATTTTACAAGTTTTTCCCCGGAGCACAGATTCATTTTACAAGTTTTTCCCCGGAGCGCAGATTCATTTTACAAGTTTTTCCCCGGAGCGCAGATTCATTTTACAAGTTTTTCCCCGGAGCGCAGATTTATTTTACAAGTTTTTCCCCGGAGCGCAGATTCATTTTACAAGTTTTTCCCCGGAGCGCAGATTCATTTTACAAGTTTTTCCCTGGAGCGCAGATTAATTTTACAAGTTTTTCCCCGGAGCGCAGATTCATTTTACAAGTTTTTCCCCTGAGTGCAGATTCATTTTACAAGTTTTTCCCCGGAGCGCAGATTCATTTTACAAGTTTTTCCCCGGAGCGCAGATTCATTTTACAAGTTTTTCCCCGGAGCGCACATTCATTTTACAAGTTTTTCCCCGGAGCGCAGATTCATTTTACAAGTTTTTCCATTGAGTGCAGATTCATTTTACAAGTTTTTCCCCGGAGCGCAGATTCATTTTACAAGTTTTCCCCCTGAGTGCAGATTCATTTTACAAGTTTTCCCCCGGAGTGCAGATTCATTTTACAAGTTTTCCCCCGGAGTGCAGATTCATTTTACAAGTTTTCCCCCGGAGTGCAGATTCATTTTACAAGTTTTCCCCCGGAGTGCAGATTCATTTTACAAGTTTTCCCCCGGAGTGCAGATTCATTTTACAAGTTTTTCCCCGGAGCGCAGATTCATTTTACAAGTTTTCCCCCGGAGTGCAGATTCATTTTACAAGTTTTTCCCCGGAGTGCAGATTCATTTTACAAGTTTTTCCCCGGAGCGCAGATTCATTTTACAAGTTTTTCCCCGGAGCGCAGATTCATTTTACAAGTTTTTCCCCGGAGCGCACATTCATTTTACAAGTTTTTCCCCGGAGCGCAGATTCATTTTACAAGTTTTTCCATTGAGTGCAGATTCATTTTACAAGTTTTTCCCCGGAGCGCAGATTCATTTTACAAGTTTTTCCCCTGAGTGCAGATTCATTTTACAAGTTTTCCCCCGGAGTGCAGATTCATTTTACAAGTTTTCCCCCGGAGTGCAGATTCATTTTACAAGTTTTCCCCCGGAGTGCAGATTCATTTTACAAGTTTTCCCCCGGAGTGCAGATTCATTTTACAAGTTTTCCCCCGGAGTGCAGATTCATTTTACAAGTTTTTCCCCGGAGCGCAGATTCATTTTACAAGTTTTCCCCCGGAGTGCAGATTCATTTTACAAGTTTTCCCCCGGAGTGCAGATTCATTTTACAAGTTTTTCCCCGGAGCGCAGATTCATTTTACAAGTTTTCCCCCGGAGTGCAGATTCATTTTACAAGTTTTCCCCCGGAGTGCAGATTCATTTTACAAGTTTGCCCCTGGAGTGCAGATTCATTTTACAAGTTTTCCCCCGGAGTGCAGATTCATTTTACAAGTTTTTCCCCGGAGCGCAGATTCATTTTACAAGTTTTTCCCCGGAGCGCAGATTCATTTTACAAGTTTTTCCCCGGAGCGCAGATTCATTTTACAAGTTTTTCCCCGGAGCGCAGATTCATTTTACAAGTTTTTCCCCGGAGCGCAGATTCATTTTACAAGTTTTCCCCCTGAGTGCAGATTCATTTTACAAGTTTTTCCCCGGAGCGCAGATTCATTTTACAAGTTTTTCCCCGGAGCGCAGATTCATTTTACAAGTTTTCTCCCTGAGTGCAGATTCATTTTACAAGTTTTTCCCCGGAGCGCAGATTCATTTTACAAGTTTTCCTCCGGAGTGCAGATTCATTTTACAAGTTTTCCCCCGGAGTGCAGATTCATTTTACAAGTTTTCCCCCGGAGTGCAGATTCATTTTACAAGTTTTCCCCCGGAGTGCAGATTCATTTTACAAGTTTTCCCCCGGAGCGCAGATTCATTTTACAAGTTTTTCCCCGGAGCGCAGATTCATTTTACAAGTTTTCCCCCGGAGTGCAGATTCATTTTACAAGTTTTTCCCCGGAGCGCAGATTCATTTTACAAGTTTTTCCCCGGAGCGCAGATTCATTTTACAAGTTTTCCCCCGGAGTGCAGATTCATTTTACAAGTTTTCCCCCGGAGCGCAGATTCATTTTACAAGTTTTCCCCCGGAGTGCAGATTCATTTTACAAGTTTTTCCCCGGAGCGCAGATTCATTTTACAAGTTTTCCCCCGGAGTGCAGATTCATTTTACAAGTTTTCCCCCGGAGTGCAGATTCATTTTACAAGTTTTCCCCCGGAGTGCAGATTCATTTTACAAGTTTTCCCCCGGAGTGCAGATTCATTTTACAAGTTTTCCCCCGGAGCGCAGATTCATTTTACAAGTTTTCCCCCGGAGTGCAGATTCATTTTACAAGTTTTCCCCCGGAGTGCAGATTCATTTTACAAGTTTTCCCCTGGAGTGCAGATTCATTTTACAAGTTTTTCCCCGGAGCGCAGATTCATTTTACAAGTTTTCCCCCGGAGCGCAGATTCATTTTACATGTTTTCCCCCGGAGTGCAGATTCATTTTACAAGTTTTCCCCCGGGAGTGCAGATTCATTTTACAAGTTTGCCCCCGGAGCGCAGATTCATTTTACAAGTTTTTCCCCGGAGCGCAGATTCATTTTACAAGTTTTTCCCCGGAGTGCAGATTCATTTTACAAGTTTTTCCCCGGAGCGCAGATTCATTTTACAAGTTTTTCTCCGGAGCGCAGATTCATTTTACAAGTTTTTCCCCGGAGCGCAGATTCATTTTACAAGTTTTTCCCCGGAGCGCAGATTCATTTTACAAGTTTTCCCCCTGAGTGCAGATTCATTTTACAAGTTTTCCCCCGGAGTGCAGATTCATTTTACAAGTTTTCCCCCGGAGTGCAGATTCATTTTACAAGTTTTCCCCCGGAGTGCAGATTCATTTTACAAGTTTTCCCCCTGAGTGCAGATTCATTTTACAAGTTTTCCCCCTGAGTGCAGATTCATTTTACAAGTTTTCCCCCGGAGTGCAGATTCATTTTACAAGTTTTCCCCCGGAGTGCAGATTCATTTTACAAGTTTGCCCCCGGAGCGCAGATTCATTTTACAAGTTTTTCCCCGGAGCGCAGATTCATTTTACAAGTTTTTCCCCGGAGCGCAGATTCATTTTACAAGTTTTTCCCCGGAGCGCAGATTCATTTTACAAGTTTTTCCCCGGAGCGCAGATTCATTTTACAAGTTTTTCCCCGGAGCGCAGATTCATTTTACAAGTTTTTCCCCGGAGCGCAGATTCATTTTACAAGTTTTCCCCCTGAGTGCAGATTCATTTTACAAGTTTTTCCCCGGAGCGCAGATTCATTTTACAAGTTTTCCCCCTGAGTGCAGATTCATTTTACAAGTTTTCCCCCGGAGTGCAGATTCATTTTACAAGTTTTCCCCCGGAGTGCAGATTCATTTTACAAGTTTTCCCCCGGAGTGCAGATTCATTTTACAAGTTTTCCCCCGGAGTGCAGATTCATTTTACAAGTTTTCCCCCGGAGTGCAGATTCATTTTACAAGTTTTTCCCCGGAGCGCAGATTCATTTTACAAGTTTTTCCCCGGAGCGCAGATTCATTTTACAAGTTTTCCCCCTGAGTGCAGATTCATTTTACAAGTTTTTCCCCGGAGCGCAGATTCATTTTACAAGTTTTCCCCCTGAGTGCAGATTCATTTTACAAGTTTTCCCCCGGAGTGCAGATTCATTTTACAAGTTTTCCCCCGGAGTGCAGATTCATTTTACAAGTTTTCCCCCGGAGTGCAGATTCATTTTACAAGTTTTCCCCCGGAGCGCAGATTCATTTTACAAGTTTTCCCCCGGAGCGCAGATTCATTTTACAAATTTTTCCCCGGAGCGCAGATTCATTTTACAAGTTTTCCCCCGGAGTGCAGATTCATTTTACAAGTTTTTCCCCGGAGCGCAGATTCATTTTACAAGTTTTTCCCCGGAGCGCAGATTCATTTTACAAGTTTTTCCCCGGAGCGCAGATTCATTTTACAAGTTTTTCCCCGGAGCGCAGATTCATTTTACAAGTTTTTCCCCGGAGCGCAGATTCATTTTACAAGTTTTTCCCCGGAGCGCAGATTCATTTTACAAGTTTTTCCCCGGAGCGCAGATTCATTTTACAAGTTTTTCCCCGGAGTGCAGATTCATTTTACAAGTTTTTCCCCGGAGCGCAGATTCATTTTACAAGTTTTTCCCCGGAGTGCAGCGTAGTGAACGCCCTACTCGTCTTGAGCCTCAAAATAGTATATTTTTTATTCTCTCTCTCCTTCAGCTGTCTCAGTGTTAGGATACGCTCTTTCTGCCGGGCAGATTCTATTTACATATATATCAGATTGGAATGCCAAGGTGCTGAGTTCTATTTTTTTTTTTATTACATGGCTAAGATGATTTCGTCCGCTCTTCTAACTTCTGTTGTGTCTTTGTGTATACATATATACATAATTATATATATATATATTATATATATATATATATATATATATATATATATATGTATATATATATATATATATATATGTATATATATACATATATATATATATATATATATATATATATATATATATATATATATATATATATATATATATATATATATGATTAGAAATGAAACTATAAGAGAGCGTACTCGAGTGCCATATGTAGATGAGATCATGGTGAGGGATAGATGGAGATGGTTTGGACATGCTCTCTGCACTACCCAAGAGATATTAGATCAGCAAACTTTCAACTGTGCCCCACAAGGCACTAGAAGAGTTGGAAGACCCAGGCCTCCATGGCTGAGGATTATGAAGCGTGAAATGGATGGTGAATGAAGAAGTATTGATTTAAAAGCTCATGATAGAGACGACTGGCGAAATCTAACCGAGGCCCTTGGTGTCAATAATGATTATATCCCTCTCTGAGTGGAGATACCCGAACGTGGTGAAATTGTTTGTTTATTGTCATGATCAGCAAAGCTGTACTAGTCAGAACCACACATACTATACCCAATTCTTTTTAATGAGGTGCATTTGCACTGACTCGCAGCGGTGCCCTTTTAGCTCGGAAAAGTTTCCTGCTATCTGATTGGATAGAATTGTCTTATCTAACCAATCAGAGATCAGGAAAATTTTTCGAGCTAAAAGGGCATCCCGGCGAGTCGGTACAAATCTGCCTCACTAAAAAGAATTGACTATAGGTTAGTTTGCTGTGAGCCATCTGATCAAAGTCTCCCACCATCACCTATCCGCAGTGGTCAAAGTGGTGGTGAAAACTGGCCAAACCCCAGACATGAATAAGAACATGTCTGAGGCCTTTTTCCGGCAGTGGATTAGAAATGGCTACATTTGTTGTTGTATATTATTATTATTCTTATTATTATTATTATTATTATTATTATTATTATTATTATTATTATTAGCTAAGCTACAATTATTAAAATGGTAAAAATCAAAAAGTATTATAAAAGGAAAAGACTGAAAAAAAGGTATTTAGCAGGGCTGCAAAAAATGGACACCTATATTTTCATCCTGGTTTTTTTTTTTTTTTTTTTTTTTTTTTTTTTTTTTTTTTTTTTTTTTTCGGATAATCTCTGAACTCTGCATAGGTGTCAAAGCTATTTGATATTCTTTTCGGCAAATGGCAAAATAGAAACGGACTTGAATTTTGAAATGTAGGATTTGTTTTTTTTTATTCCATTGCCAGTTTAGTGTAATTGTTGAAAACATTTGGTAATATCATTTTCCTATTAGATATGACAATTTTTTTTTTTTTTTTTTTTGCATTCCATGAAAAGTTTAGTGTACTTTCTGAAAACATTTGGTAATTTCATTTTCCTATTAAATATGACAATTTTTTTTATTCCATGGAAAGTTTAGTGTACTTGCTGAAAACATTTGGTAATATCATTTTCCTATTAGATATTACAATTTTTTTTTATTCCATGAAAAGTTTATTGTACTTTCTGAAAACATTTGGTAATTTCATTTTCCTATTAAATATGACAATTTTTTTTTATTCCATGGAAAGTTTAGTGTACTTTCTGAAAACATTTGGTAATTTCATTTTCCTATTAAATATGACAAATTTTTTTTATTCCATGGAAAGTTTAGTGTACTTTCTGAAAACATTTGGTAATATCATTTTCCTATTAAATATGACAATTTTTTTTATTCCATGGAAAGTTTAGTGTACTTTCTGAAAACATTTGGTAATATCATTTTCCTATTAAATATGACAATTTTTTTATTCCATGGAAAGTTTAGTGTACTTTCTGAAAACATTTGGTAATATCATTTTCCTATTAAATATGACAATTTTTTTTTTATTCCATGGAAAGTTTAGTGTACTTGCTGAAAACATTTGGTAATATCATTTTCCTATAAGATATTACATTTTTTTTTTATTCCATGAAAAGTTTATTGTACTTTCTGAAAACATTTGGTAATTTCATTTTCCTATTAAATATGACAATTTTTTTTATTCCATGGAAAGTTTAGTGTACTTGCTGAAAACATTTGGTAATATCATTTTCCTATTAGATATTATAATTTTTTTTATTCCATGAAAAGTTTATTGTACTTTCTGAAAACATTTGGTAATTTCATTTTCCTATTAAATATGACAATTTTTTTTATTCCATGGAAAGTTTAGTGTACTTTCTGAAAACATTTGGTAATATCATTTTCCTATTAAATATGACAATTTTTTTTATTCCATGGAAAGTTTAGTGTACTTGCTGAAAACATTTGGTAATATCATTTTCCTATTATATATTACAATTTTTTTTTATTCCATGAAAAGTTTATTGTACTTTCTGAAAACATTTGGTAATTTCATTTTCCTATTAAATATGACAATTTTTTTTTATTCCATGGAAAGTTTAGTGTACTTTCTGAAAACATTTGGTAATATCATTTTCCTATTAGATATTACAATTTTTTTTTATTCCATGAAAAGTTTATTGTACTTTCTGAAAACATTTGGTAATTTCATTTTCCTATTAAATATGACAATTTTTTTTATTCCATGGAAAGTTTAGTGTACTTGCTGAAAACATTTGGTAATATCATTTTCCTATTAGATATTACAATTTCTTTTATTCCATGGAAAGTTTAGTGTACTTGCTGAAAACATTTGGTAATATCATTTTCCTATTAAATATGACAATTTTTTTTATTCCATGGAAAGTTTAGTGTACTTGCTGAAAACATTTGGTAATATCATTTTCCTATTAGATATTACAATTTTTTTGTATTCCATGAAAAGTTTATTGTACTTTCTGAAAACATTTGGTAATATCATTTTCCTATTAAATATGACAATTTTTTTTATTCCATGGAAAGTTTAGTGTACTTGCTGAAAACATTTGGTAATATAATGTTGAAGGAAGGGGGTGTGACTGTACTTGAATGGTTGGTGAGATTGTTTAATATGTGTTTTGTGTTGTCAGTGGTACCAGTAGATTGGGTTTGTGCATGTATTGTACCACTATATAAGGGTAAGGGAGATGTGCATGAGTGTTGTAATTCAAGAGGTATTAGTTTGTTGAGTGTAGTTGGAAAAGTGTATGGTAGAGTATTGATTAATAGGATTAAGGATAAAACAGAGAATGCAATCTTGGAAGTACAGGGTGGTTTTAGAAGAGGTAGGGGTTGTATGAATCAGATTTTTACAGTTAGGCAGATATGCGAGAAATATTTAGCAAAAGGTAAGGAGGTGTATGTTGCGTTTATGGATCTGGAGAAAGCATATGATAGAGTTGATAGGGAAGCAATGTGGAATGTGATGAGGTTATATGGAGTTGGTGGAAGGTTGTTGCAAGCAGTGAAAAGTTTATACGAAGGTAGTAAAGCATGTGTTAGAATAGGAAATGAAGTGAGTGATTGGTTTCCGGTGAGAGTGGGGCTGAGACAGGGATGTGTGATGTCGCCGTGGTTGTTTAACTTGTATGTTGATGGAGTGGGGAGAGAGGTGAATGCTCGAGTGCTTGGACGAGGATTAAAACTGGTAGGCGAGAATGACCATGAATGGGAGGTAAATCAGTTGTTGTTTGCGGATGATACTGTACTGGTAGCAGACACAGAAGAGAAGCTTGACCGACTAGTGACAGAATTTGGAAGGGTGTGTGAGAGAAGGAAATTGAGAGTCAATGTGGGTAAGAGTAAGGTTATGAGATGTACGAGAAGGGAAGGTGGTGCAAGGTTGAATGTCATGTTGAATGGAGAGTTACTTGAGGAGGTGGATCAGTTTAAGTACTTGGGGTCTGTTGTTGCAGCAAATGGTGGAGTGGAAGCAGATGTACGTCAGAGAGTGAATGAAGGTTGCAAAGTGTTGGGGGCAGTTAAGGGAGTAGTAAAAAATAGAGGGTTGGGCATGAATGTAAAGAGAGTTCTGTATGAGAAAGTGATTGTACCAACTGTGATGTATGGATCGGAGTCGTGGGGAATGAAAGTGAGGGAGAGACAGAAATTGAATGTGTTTGAGATGAAGTGTCTAAGGAGTATGGCTGGTGTATCTCGAGTAGATAGGGTTAGGAACGAAGTGGTGAGGGAGAGAACGGGTGTAAGAAATGAATTAGCGGCTAGAGTGGATATGAATGTGTTGAGGTGGTTTGGCCATGTTGAGAGAATGGAAAGTGGTTGTCTGCTAAAGAAGGTGATGAATGCAAGAGTTGATGGGAGAAGTACAAGAGGAAGGCCAAGGTTTGGGTGGATGGATGGTGTGAAGAAAGCTCTGGGTGATAGGAGGATAGATGTGAGAGAGGCAAGAGAGCGTGCTAGAAATAGGAATGAATGGCGAGCGATTGTGACGCAGTTCCAGTAGGCCCTGCTGCTTCCTCCGGTGCCTTAGATGACCGCGGAGGTAGCAGCAGTAGGGGAGTCAGCATTATGAAGCTTCATCTGTGGTGGAAATGTGGGAGGTTGGGCTGTGGCACCCTAGCAGTACCAGCTGAACTCGGTTGAGTCCCTGATTAGGCTGAAGGAACATAGAGAGTAGAGGTCCCCTTTTTGTTTTGTTTCGTTGTTGGTGTCGGCTACCCCATAAAATTGGGGGAAGTGCCTTGGTATATTGATTGATTGATATTGATTGAATAATGATAATAATAATAATAATGATTAATGATAATGGTTATTGTTAATTGTTAATTAATAATTGTCAATTAATAATAATAATGATACTAATAATAATAATAATAATAATAATAGTAATAATAATAATAATAATAATATGCAAAGCATTGTTTTGACCGCGCATTCTCTCACTCTCCAACCCAAATGTAATTTCCATGAATGAATGAATGAAGTCCTTTTTATCATCCTTTTCTCCTCCAACGTATTTTTACACACTACCTCGGGGACTTTATACCAGATGACACATGAGCGAGCGTAATAAAAGACATGATGCAATTATTAGGGTATTAAAAATAAGGTTTTATTGGCCATTAGACACCGGCCGTGCGCTGGGAATATGCCCATAAGGTCTGATGTAGTGAGTATTATTCATGATAATTTTACTGCCTTTTTTTTTTTTTTTTTTTTTTTTTTTTCATTTCTATTTATTTGTTTCTGATTAAGGTTTTGATTCAAGGGTGGTCCTCTGCATTCTTTATTTTGAGTTAACCTTTAAAGGGTTGATGTTATCTGGTTAGTATTCAAGGTTCTGGTTAGCTTTCAAGGTTTTGGTGTAAGGAATTTAAATATAGGATTTGTACAAACACACACACACACACATATATATATAATATATATATACACATATATACATATGAATATATATATATATATATATATATATATATATATATATATATATATATATATATATATATATATATATATATATATATACGTATATATACACATATATACATATGAATATATATATATATATATATATATATATATATATATATATATATATATATATATATATATATATATATATATATATATATATATATATATGGGGCTAGGTCTCTGTATATATGGTCAACTCTGGGGCATTGTCCTGCCAGGACATTGTCACTGTTGTGGTGGCCGATGTGGTAACGTCCATGACTGGTGAACGCCAGACTGATATTCGAGTCCCGCTCAAACTCGTTAGTTTTTATGGTCGCTTCAATCTCACCATCCTTGTAGGATGGGGAGTTTGGGGAAGCCTATAGGTCTATCTGCTGAGTCATCAGCAGCCATTGCCTGGTCCTCCCTGGTGGGCTAGGGCTCTGTTTATTTGTATATATGGTCAGTCTCTAGGGCATTGTCCTGCAAGGACATTGTCACTATCCCTTGCCTCTGCCATTCATGACCGACCTTTAAAACTTTAAACCTTTCAATAATTGTAACCACTTAATTTCGTCAGTTAATTTGATAATTAATCCGTGGTGTCAATTGCGAGAAATTTGAGTATTAATGGTTGACTTGCCTTTAATTTCATCATGAAGTTGCTGCTCGCACATCAATGAAGTTTTAAGACCTGGATAATTCGGTTTTAGGCAAGAGTGAATTTGCGGCTTTATTGGCTCGCTGTATTTGTAAATTCATTTGTTAATTACTTACGGCTGGTTTAGTAGGATTAATTATCGTTACGTGTATTGATTATACGAAGATTTTTACAAATAAATTCGTATATTTGTGGTGTCCGATGTGGTAACGTCCCTGACTGGTGAACGCCAGACTGGGGTTCGAGTCCCACTTAAACTCTATAGTTTCTTTGGTCACTGCAACCTTCCCATCCCTGTGAGCTAAGGATGAGGGTTTTGGAGGAGCTTATAGGTCTATCTGCTGAGTTATCAGCAGCCATTGCCTGGCCCACCTTGGTCCTAGCATGTATATATGGTCAGTCTCTAGGGCATTGTCCTGCTTAATAGGGCAGTGCCACTGTCCCTTGCCTCTGTCATTTATGAGCGGCCTTCAAACCTTAAACCTTTACTATATGTATATATATATATATATATATATATATATATATATATATATATATATATATATATATATATATATATTCCTTTTCTGTGTTGGGTTACCTTAACGCGGTAGAAGAGTTTGTGTCTTGCCCTATTAACAAAGCTGTATTAGGTAGACACCCATGCTAGGATGGTTTGCTGTTAGCGATCAGACTGAAGTCTCCCACTATCACCAATCCACAGTGTCCAGCATGGTGATGAAAATGGCCAAACCCGAGACATGACTAAGGGCATGTCTGAGGGCTTTGTCCTGCAGTGGACTAGAAACGGATGCATTTGTTGTTGTTGTTGTTGTTGTTGTCTATATATGACTCAATGCTTAAACGTATGTATATTGTGCATATAAACATAGATATGCACATAAATGAATACTTACTGTGTTTTATGATAACCATATCGTTTCATTTATTGGAGTGGTTGTTTTAATAATAATATTAATAATAATAATAATAATAATAATAATAATAATCATGGCTTGTATCCAATTTTTTAATCGAACGTTGAGCGCCACCGAGAAATTAAATCTATTAAAAGATGAAAATAACAATTTTTCAACACCACTTCTATGTAGCAAGATTAAAATGTTTGCTCTATTTTGATAATACTGAATCAAAAAATATTATTATTATTATTATCATTGTTATTATTATTATTATTATTTGGTGTACCCAGAAAGCTACCACACAGAAGAATAACGTTATTACACAGTGGGAGAATACAATGTTTAAACTTACTGCAACTCGCATGGAAAATTGCAACAACTATTAAGCGCGTACCATATATAAGGCTGAATTAAATTTCGTATTCATATACTCTCTCTCTCTCTCTCTCTCTCTCTCTCTCTCTCTCTCTCTCTCTCTGTTATTATTATTATTATTATTCTCTCTGTTATTATTATTATTATTATTATTATTATTATTATTAATATTATTATTATTAGTTGCTAAGCTACAACCCTAGTTGGAAAAGCAGGATGCTACAATTCCAGAGGCTCCAACAAGGAAAATAGCCTCGTGAGGAAAGGAAACAAGGAAAAATGAAATATCTTAAGAACAGTAACAACATTAAAATAAATATTTCTCGAATAAACTATAAAAACTTCAAACAAAACAAGAGGAAGAGAAATAAGATCGAATATTGTGTCCGAGTGTACCCTCAAACAAGAGAACTCTAACCCAAGACAGTGGAAGACCATGGTACAGAGGCTATGGCACTACCCAAGACTAGAGAACAATGGTTTGATTTTGGAGTGTCCTTTTCCTAGAAGAGCTGCTTACCATAGGTAAAGAGTCTCTTTTACCCTTACCAAGAGGAAAGTGGCCACTGCACAATTACAGTACATTAGCTAACCCCTTGAGTGAAGAATTTCTTGATAATCAAAGTGTTGTCAGTTGTATGAGGACATAGGAAAGTCTGTAAAGAATAGGCTAGATTATTCGGTGTATGTTTAGGCAAAGGGGAAATGAACCGCAACCAGAAAGAAGGATCCAATGTAGTACTGTCTGGCCAGTCAAAGGACCCAATTAATCTCTAGCGGTAGTATATCAACGGGCGGCTGGTGCCCTGTCCAACCTACTATCTTGAAAGTTATATTTTATTAAGAATTGTGAGGCGGTCTTGTGTTGATTATTCCGCTTTTGAAATATAATGAAATAAATTGTGTGTGTGTCCTCTTTAAACCTGCTTGATAGTCTTTCAGTATGCAATTACGTGATTAAAACAAGTCCAAAAAAAAAGTTAGTTGTTGATGTCTTTGCACCAATTCCCTCTTAAAAGTGGTGATATTTGTCCAAGACAAACTTCTCTCCACGTAAAAAAAAAAAAAAAAAAAGCTTTTGAAGTTGCCCCGTAGTTGGGATTGCTCTTAAAAGACTAATGGAAGGAGAAAGAGAGAGAATTTCAAGTTGAAACGAAGAACGAGATTGAAAGACAGCTAAATAAACTATTTAACTTCGCCAGAACTTTGTTGGATAAAACCTTCCGGGAGGAGAGTGAGTGAGTGACGGTTTGGTGTTAAATGGGGAAATGGAAAGAAATGGGAAACCGATTGTGAAGGAAGTTAGCAGAGATAAACGAAGAAAAATATTGTTAAACAATTGTTAGAAACGTTCTTTACTTACCAGGATTAGTTGATTATTCCTATTTTATAGGTAGTAAGTTGGTCAAGGCACCAGCTACCTGTTAAGGTACTTCCCTAGAGGACCAATTGATTATTCCTATTTTTAGATAGTAGGTTGGTCAAGGCACCAGCCACCTGTTAAGGTACTTCCCCTAGAGGACCAGTTGATTTTTTCCTTTTTTTAGATAGTAGGTTGGCCAAGGCACTAGCCACCTGTTAAGGTACTTCCCCTAGAGGACCAGTTGATTATTACTATTTTGTAGGTAGTAGGTTGGCCAAGACACCAGCCACCCGTGGACGTACTACCGCTAGAGATTTATTGGGTGCTTTTGACTGGCCAAACAGTAATACATTCAATCTCTCTGGTCACGGTTCATTTTCCTTGGCCTTCACATATACCGAATAGTCTGGCCTATTCTTTACATATTCTTCTCTTTCCTTATACAACTGACAACGGTAAGATAACAGAAAAATTCATTATCACTCAAGGGGTTAACTACTGTAATGTAATCGTGCAGTGGCTACTTTCCTCTTGGTAAGGGTAGAGGCGACTCTTTAGCTATGGTAAGCAGCTCATCTAGGAGAAGGACAATGCAAAATCAAACTATTGTTCTCTAGTATTGGGTAGTGCCATACCCACTGTACCATGATCTTCCATTGTCTTTGGTTAGAGTTCTCTTGCTTGAGGGTACGCTCTATTATTATTATCATTACTTGCTAAGCTACAACCCTAGTTATAAAAGTAGGATGCTATAAGCCCAAGGGCTCCAACAGGAAAAATAGCCCAGTGAGGAAAGGAATTAAGAAAATGCATGAACTATAAGTAATAAACAATTAAAATGAAATATCTTGAGAAGAGTAACAATATTGATATAAATCTTTCATATATAAACTATAAAAGTTTAAAAAAAATAACAAAAGGAAGAGAATATGATAGAATA
>NC_090766.1:12457097-12464597 GCF_036898095.1 Palaemon carinicauda | reverse complement strand
TTTTAAGAAGAGTAACAACAGTAAAAAAATATTTTAAGAAGAGTAACAACAGTAAAGGAGATATATACTATATACGCTATAATTTTTTTATATGTCCTGTCACGCTCAGCGTCATTTGAGGACGTATGAGTATTTGGTCTCTCTTCATCCTTTGGGAAGGGGTGTAGAGAGTAGTCATACCCTAGTGAAAGGTGTACCCAAAGAGGTACACTCGGAAACCGCAATAGCTCACAAATGGCTCTTGGTTGTGGTGGCCGATGTTGTAACGTCCTTGACTGGTGATCGCCAGACTGGGGTTCGAGTCCCACTCAAACTCGTTAGTTCCTTTGCTCGCTGAAACCTCACCATCCTTGTGAGCTAAGGATGGGGAGTTTGGAAGAGCCTATAGGTATATCTGTTGGGTTATCAGCAGCCATTTCCTGGCCCTCCTTGGTCCTAGCTTGGGTGGAGAGGGGTCATGGACGCTGATCATATGTAAATATGGTCAGTCTCGAGGGCATTGTCCTGCTTGATAGGGCAATGTCACTGTCTCTTGCCTCTTCCATTCATGAGCGGCCTTTAAACCTTTAAACGTGTTCCATGTGTATTTTTTTTCATATATTAAAGGAAGAACTCAATAAAGACGTCGATCTGAACAACATATAAAAGCCTATATTCAAGGGTTTTAACCTCATCTCAAGTACCTCCTTGATCGTGTACCAACCGTGTTTCACACAATTGTACATAATTCCTTTTGTATATATTATGGTTGTATCTTCGCTCTTCCCTCGCACTAAAACGAACATGAAAATTCAAGTCTGGTTTTCCTCTGTGATTTTGTCTGTCTTGTGAACTTGTCATGTCCTGTTGCCTTGAGGTTTTGTATATAAGGAGAGTGTTCCACAACAATATAACTCAGTCGTTTCCAATCTGCCTTTGATTTCACAACTCCTCTCTCGGCCCGTCACATTGGTGACCCCGGAAGTCGACTCGCTTCCACCGCCTTCCACCCCCACCCCCTCGCCCCTCCATCGTTGGTACTATGACGGACTCTACGGCAGTTGGCGCTACGGCCGCTCCATTCAAACTTTCATCGTTTGCCAGCGGAGAGGCGTTTGCTTGGTTTCAGCGCGCAGAAGTCCAGTTTCGTATCAGGGGCGTGACTCGCTCAACCACCAAAGCGGATTATGTTCTCGCGGCGATACCCGAGGACACCTTCCCAGAAATATCCGACTGGCTTTGTGAACAAGGAGACACCCCAATAGCGTATGACGACCTCAAATCATACCTTCTGCAACAGTACTCGCCGTCGCCAGCCGCCCGTATAGCAAAGCTTTTACAGCTCTCGCAACAACCGTTGGGGGACCAAAGGGCTTCGCTTGCCCTCAGGGAAATGACCAGTATCGCTCGCCTTCAACCTGCCGCAGACGGCTCTCCTCGTGAGGTGAACCTACTCCGTGCCCTTTGGATACGCTGTTTACCTGAACCTGTGCGCGCTGCCATACCCGATGTCGATAGTTTACCCATAAAGGACTTGATGACCAAAGCCGACGCCCTTATGGACAGCCACTTCAAGACCTCCATCAACGCCTCCACCCCTGACGACGAGGATGCCTATTCAACGTCAACCGAAGCTGACATGAATGCCGTAGGACATACACGCCTACCCCGTGACGTGCCGAAGCGGCGACAAATCCGCCCACCACCCACCAATCGCTCGCGCCCCAACGAACGACTTCTACAGCCACTTACTACCTCCCATCCGCCGCAGTTTTGCTACTACCACTTCAGATTCGGGGCAACCGCGAAGAAATGTGCCAAAGATTGTCAGTGGCCAAAAAACGTGTAAGTAGGCCATCGCTTGTGGCGGTGGCCTCCCATGTTTCTAATCTTTTCTTTTTACAGGATGTAGGAACGGGCGTGCGATTTTTGGTAGACACGGGTGCTTGTCGTTCTCTTTTGCCAAGGAAACTCTTCAAGGCACAACGTAGTCTGTCTACATCTCCCGACGTCCGCTTGGTAGCTGCCAACGGATCTGCGATACCCACCTACGGTTACGAGAGCCTCACATTATCGTTCGGAAACGGTAAATTCAATTGGAAGTTTCTCGTTGCTGACGTCACAATGCCCATCCTCGGTGCGGATTTCCTCTCTCATTTCCACCTTCTGGTCGATATCGCCCACCGACGATTGGTCAACGCGGACTCGTACTTGTCGACACCTCTTCAACCCGCCCCCTCTAACCTCGCTCTCCACATCAGCGCACCCACGGATGCCTACGCCCACCTCCTCACGTCGTACCCGGAAGTTTTCCGTCCAGAACTTCGCCAAACACCCACGGTTCCTGCTAAGCACGGTATTTATCACCATATCAAGACGACGGGACCCCCAGTCTTCGCAAAATTCAGACGTCTGGCACCGGAACGATTGGCAGCCGCCAAACAGACGTTCGCCGAAATGGAGAAAATGGGCCTTTGCCAAAAGGCCTCCAGCCCATGGTCGTCACCCTTACACATCGTTCTGAAGAAAGACGGCTCCCTCCGTCCGTGCGGGGATTACAGGTGCCTGAACATGCAAACAGAACCGGATCACTACCCCCTCCCAAACATTGCCGATGTAACCTCCTACCTGCACAAAGCAAAGGTTTTCTCTACGCTCGACCTCCTGAAGGGGTATTATCAGGTGCCTATGAACCCAGAAGACATCCCCAAGACCGCCATCACCACTCCGTTTGGCACATACACCTTCAATTACTCCTGTTTTGCCCTTCGTAATGCTGGGGCAACGTTTCAACGTCTCATGGATGGCATCTTAGGGGACCTCCCTTTCTGTGTATGTTATGTGGACGACATACTTGTGTTCTCCTCCTCAAAAGAGGAACACCTCCGTCACCTACGCATCGTGCTCGACCGCCTGCAACAAAACGGCCTTGTAGTCCGGTACGACAAGTGTACCTTTGGCGCCAACGAAGTGTCGTTCTTAGGGCACCATATCACTCCTGAAGGAGTCCATCCCCTCCCTGAGAAGGTAGCAGCCGTTCAGAATTTCCCCACGCCCTCGACCGTCAAAGCTCTGCAGGAATTCTTGGGCATGATCAACTATTATCACCGCTTTCTGCCAGCCATTGCCGCCACTCTTGCTCCCCTCTACGCCTCCCTCAAGGGCAAGCCAAAGGACTTGAAGTGGGGTCCCCTTCAAGAAGCGGCCTTCTGCAATGCAAAGAAGGCCCTATCAACTGCTGCGGCTCTCACTTTTCCTATCCCACACGCCCCTCTCCTTCTCTCCACCGATGCCAGCGACGTCGCTATTGGTGCAGTACTCGAGCAGGTGGTCAAAGGCTCGCCCCGCCTATTGGCCTTCTTCAGCAGAAAACTGTCCAAGGCAGAATCGGGTTATTCTACCTTCGATCGAGAATTGCTGGCGGTGCACCTGGCTGTCCGTCACTTTCGCCATTTCTTAGAAGGTACGCCCTTCGTCATTCGCACAGACCACATGCCTCTGGTGCACGCCTTCACTCGACAGTCTGACGCCTGGTCCGCCCGTCAACGCCGACATCTCTCCGCCGTGGCTGAATACAATTGCACCCTCCAATACGTCCCTGGGAAAATGAATCCCGTTGCCGATGCCCTGTCAAGAAACACGTTGGCTGCCGTTCAACTGGGATTGGATTACAACGCCCTGGCTGAAGCCCAACGACAGGATCCAGAGTATCAAGCTTGTAGGACATCCTGCACGTCCCTCCGTTGGGAGGATTTTCCCCTCGAAAACTCCAACACTACCCTCCTCTGTGACGTCAGTACTGGTAGACCGCGACCTTGGATTCCTGCTCCCATGCGCCGACAGGTGTTTGATTTCATCCACGGCCTTTCACATCCCTCGTGCCGTTCTACTGCACAGCTGCTGAAGGCAAAGTTCATTTGGCACGGCATTTCTAAGGATGCTAAGGATTGGGTCCGTGCCTGTACTTCTTGCCAAATTTCCAAAGTACATCGACACACGGATTCAGGAGTGGGCACCTTTCCTCAACCTCAGCATCGTTTCGCACACATTCACGTCGACGTTGTAGGCCCCCTACCCACATCACAAGGACATCTTTACCTGTTCACCGTCATCGACCGCTCCACTCGTTGGCCTGAAGCCATTCCCATGGAAACTGCAACGTCCACCTCATGTACATGTGCCTTACTCTCTGGATGGATTTCAAGATTCGGTATCCCTGAGCATATTACTTCTGACAGGGGAACCACTTTCACCTCTCAATTATGGACGTCATTAGCGAATCTCCTGGGCATCACCCTACATCACACAACGGCCTACAACCCCGCTGCCAATGGAATGGTTGAACGTTTTCATCGCACCCTCAAAGCAGCTTTGATGTCCCGCTGCAAGGATTGCAACTGGTTTACTCAGCTTCCCTGGGTCCTCCTTGGACTAAGGACCACTCCTAAAGACGCCCTCGACGTCTCGGCAGCCGAAATGGTGTATGGCGACCCGTTGGTCGTCCCTGCCGAGTTTTTTCCTTCTACAACCTCCTCCGACGATCTCCAGCGCATACGTCACGTCGTGGGAAAATTTACTCCGTGCCGCCAGACTTACAAGCCCCCAGCGAAGCATCACATACCAACGGACTTGCACTCTGCAACGCACGTCTTCCTGCGCAACGACACCAGCAAGCCACCGTTAACGCCCCCTTACACGGGACCTTACCTTGTGATCCGACGCAGTCCGAAAGCATTCCTCCTAAACATTCGGGGCAAAGAAGACTGGGTCTCCATTGATCGTCTAAAACCTGCTTATCTTCTGCCAGATGACCCGCCTACAGTTCGCCTCTCTAGATCAGGGCTCCCTATTTAACATGTACAGTATGTCATTTTTAGGGGGGGAGCCATGTACCAACCGTGTTTCACACAATTGTACATAATTCCTTTTGTATATATTATGGTTGTATCTTCGCTCTTCCCTCGCACTAAAACGAACATGAAAATTCAAGTCTGGTTTTTCCTCTGTGATTTTGTCTGTCTTGTGAACTTGTCATGTCCTGTTGCCTTGAGGTTTTGTATATAAGGAGAGTGTTCCACAACAATATAACTCAGTCGTTTCCAATCTGCCTTTGATTTCACAACTCCTCTCTCGGCCCGTCACAATCGCTTCATCTCTGGCTGTTATATTTGCTCTTCTAGATTCTGAAAACCAGCGAGGAAAAAAGTGAATTTAGTTCTATCACTTAGATAAGGTTCGCGGAGATATCTCGCTAGTTACGACTGTTTAGTACCTCTAACAGTGAGGCATTTGTTGACCGAATGCCCCAATTATAACAACTTAAGGAATAGATATTTGTTTGAGGCTCGAGGTGAGGGTGGCAGGTTCATCCTTGCCAAGATTCTTGGAAATGATGTGTCCTATGCAAGTGGCATTTTTAGATTTATTTCAGAAGCAGGTCTTCTGAAAACTATTTAACTTTTATGACATTCAACTATTATGATTTTAATTGAATACTCTTTTATTTTTTATTTCATTTTATTTTTTATTTTTGTGTACATAAATCAAATGTTACCGGCTTCAATGACCTTAGATGTCAGGATGCCTGAAAACTTGAAATCAATCAATCAATCTCGCTGGTTATTATTTCTGTTTGCATAACTAATTGATTTTGATAAAAGGGAGAAAGGTAACTACCAGAAAAACTAGAGGATCTAGAGAGAATGTATACACATACAACCAGTAACCTGATCTTTCGATTTGGTGGGAAATTCTAATTGGTGAATAACTGTTCCTCATTGGCTGATACTGGTTTCAATTATGTGTTATTATTATTATTATTATTATTATTATTATCATCATCATCATCATAATTATTATTATTATTATTATTATTGTTATTATTATTATTATTATTAATGTTATTATTATTAGTATTATTATTATCATTATTATTATTATTATTAATAATATTATTATTGTTATTATCATTATTATTAATAATAATATTATTATTATTAGTATTATTATTATTTTTAATATTATAATTATTATTATTATTATTGTTATTATTATTATTATTATTATTATTATTATTATTATTTTTATCATTATCATGATTATGATTATTATTGTTATTATTATTATTATTATTAATGTTATTATTATTAATATTAATATTATCATTATTATTATTAATAATAATATTATTATTGTTATTATAATCATTATTATTATTATTATTATTATTTTTAATATTATAATTATTATTATTATTATTACTATTATTATTATTATTTTTATCATTATTATTATTATTATTATTATTATTATTATTATTATTACAAGCTAGGCTAAAACCTTAGTCGGAAAAACATGATGCTATAAGCCCAAGGGCACCAACAAGGAAAAATAACCCAGTAAAGAAAGGACGCAAGGAAATAAATAAACTACAAGAGAAGAATAAACAATCAAAATAAAATATCCTAAGAACAGTAACAACTTAAGTCAGATCCTTCATATATAATCTATAAAAACTTCAAAGAATAACAAGAGGAAGAGAAGTAAGATTATGCCCAAGTATATACCCAGACAAGGGAACTCTAATCCAAGACATTTATTTATTTCCTTATTTCCTTTCCTCACTGGGCTATTTTTTCCCTATTGGAGCCCTTGGGCTTATAGCATCTTGCTTTTCCAACTAAGGTTGTAGCTTGGCTAGTAATAATAATAATAATGATAATAATAATAATGATAATAATAATAATTGTGTGTATGTGTACGTGTTTACAAAGTGTGCATTTATATCCCGTATCAAAATGTTAATGGGTTCAGGATACATCATTAAAGTAATGATAATGATAATAAAATTTATAATAATAATAATAATAATAATAATAATAATAATAATAATAATAATAATAATAGTGGAAGGTTATGATACAGAGACTATGGCACTATTATGATATCTTAGTCATACCCTTGTGTTCTTCAATCACTTCTTCTACCATCTCGAAATTTCTTTAAAAGTGAATTCGTTGATTATATGATTTTGTAAATAGATATGAACTAGAGGGGCACCCCGTAGAGCGCAGACCTCCGTTACGGCAGCTTATTTCTCATCCTTTTGTCTGACCGGTACCTTGACCTTTGACCTTGACGTTCCAAAATTTAATCATTTCCATCTTTTTACGTAAAAGTTAATCCCTGCAAGTTTCATTACTCTACGATTAAAATTGTGGTGATGAAGCTGTTCACAAACACACACACAAACCGGGAGTAAAACATAACCTCCTTCTAACTTCGTTGGCGGAGGTAAATATCTTATCATTGGAAAAAATATGCATTGATAATACCATGTATGTTGAGCAGGATAAGAATAGCTCATTAGGTCTTGGGGTTTTATTCACGAACCATTTTTATGGTAGACTATTGGAAACTTTCCTGTCTGGCAATCACTAGGACTGGGATTCGATCCCTGCTTATACTCGATAGTTTCTTGTTAATTTTGCAAGCTCACCATCCTTGTGAGCTAAGGATTTG
>NC_090766.1:12434597-12449597 GCF_036898095.1 Palaemon carinicauda | reverse complement strand
TTAGCAAAGACTCCGAGACCTCCCGACCGTTTCTCTCTTTAGTAGCATTTTTTCAAAGCCGTTAACATTCGGTATTTCATTGCCGGCTGCAACGCGAACGTACGTTCGCCCTGCCAGGGCAGTAATTGGCATTCATTGACATCACCCGATGTCGCTTTCTTTTTCCTCCTGAATGTTCGTTTGTGCAAGTAAATCTGCCGGAATGCTTGGGCACTTGTCGTTGGTTCTTTGTGATAAATGAATGGAATTTGCCTTCGTTGGTTTTTACATCCGCCAACGAAGTTAAGGAGGTTATGTTTTACCCTGTGTTTGTTTGACACATGGCTGGAATTTACCTTCGTTGGGTTTTTACCTCCGCCAACGAAGTTGGAAGGAGGTTATGTTTTGCCCCTTGTTAGTGTGTTTGTTTGACACATGGCTGGAATTTACCTTCATGGCTTTTTACCTTCGCCAACGAAGTTAATGAGGTTATGTTTTCGCCCTTGTTAGTGTGTTTGTTTGACACATGGCTGGAATTTACCTTCGTTGGGTTTTTACCTCCGCCAACGAAGTTGGAAGGAGGTTATGTTTTGCCCCTTGTTAGTGTGTTTGTTTGACACATGGCTGGAATTTACCTTCATGGCTTTTTACCTTCGCCAACGAAGTTAATGAGGTTATGTTTTCGCCCTTGTTAGTGTGTTTGTTTGACACATGGCTGGAATTTACCTTCGTTGGGTTTTTACCTCCGCCAACGAAGTTGGAAGGAGGTTATGTTTTGCCCCTTGTTAGTGTGTTTGTTTGACACATGGCTGGAATTTACCTTCATGGCTTTTTACCTTCGCCAACGAAGTTAATGAGGTTATGTTTTCGCCCTTGTTAGTGTGTTTGTTTGACACATGACTGGAATTTGCCTTCGTTGGGTTTTTACCTCCGCCAACGAAGTTGTAAGGAGTTTATGTTTTCGCCCTTGTTAGTGTGTTTGTTTGACACATGGCTGGAATTTACCTTCGTTGGGATTTTTACCTCCGCCAACGAAGTTGGAAGGAGGTTATGTTTTGCCCCTTGTTAGTGTGTTTGTTTGACACATGGCTGGAATTAACCTTCGTTGTTTTTTTACCTCAGCCAACGAAGTTGGAAGGAGGTTATGTTTTGCCCCTTGTTAGTGTGTTTGTTTGACACATGGCTGGAATTTACCTTCATGGCTTTTTACCTTCGCCAACGAAGTTAATGAGGTTATGTTTTCGCCCTTGTTAGTGTGTTTGTTTGACACATGGCTGGAATTTACCTTCGTTGGGTTTTTACCTCCGCCAACGAAGTTGGAAGGAGGTTATGTTTTACCCCTTGTTAGTGTGTTTGTTTGACACATGGCTGGAATTTACCTTCATGGCTTTTTACCTTCGCCAACGAAGTTAATGAGGTTATGTTTTCGCCCTTGTTAGTGTGTTTGTTTGACACATGGCTGGAATTTACCTTCGTTGGGTTTTTACCTCCGCCAACGAAGTTGGAAGGAGGTTATGTTTTGCCCCTTGTTAGTGTGTTTGTTTGACACATGGCTGGAATTAACCTTCGTTGTTTTTTTACCTCAGCCAACGAAGTTGGAAGGTGGTTATGTTGTGCCCCTTGTTAGTGTGTTTGTTTGACACATGGCTGGAATTAACCTTCGTTGGGTTTTTACCTCCGCCAACGAAGTTGGAAGGAGGTTATGTTTTGCCCCTTGTTAGTGTGTTTGTTTGACACATGGCTGGAATTTACCTTCATGGCTTTTTACCTTCGCCAACGAAGTTAATGAGGTTATGTTTTCGCCCTTGTTAGTGTGTTTGTTTGACACATGGCTGGAATTTACCTTCGTTGGGTTTTTACCTCCGCCAACGAAGTTGGAAGGAGGTTATGTTTTGCCCCTTGTTAGTGTGTTTGTTTGACACATGACTGGAATTTGCCTTCGTTGGGTTTTTACCTCCGCCAACGAAGTTGTAAGGAGTTTATGTTTTCGCCCTTGTTAGTGTGTTTGTTTGACACATGGCTGGAATTTACCTTCGTTGGGATTTTACCTCCGCCAACGAAGTTGGAAGGAGGTTATGTTTTGCCCCTTGTTAGTGTGTTTGTTTGACACATGGCTGGAATTTACCTTCGTTGGGATTTTACCTCCGCCAACGAAGTTGGAAGGAGGTTATGTTTTGCCCCTTGTTAGTGTGTTTGTTTGACACATGGCTGGAATTAACCTTCGTTGTTTTTTTACCTCAGCCAACGAAGTTGGAAGGTGGTTATGTTGTGCCCCTTGTTAGTGTGTTTGTTTGACACATGGCTGGAATTAACCTTCGTTGGGTTTTTACCTCCGCCAACGAAGTTGGAAGGAGGTTATGTTTTGCCCCTTGTTAGTGTGTTTGTTTGACACATGGCTGGAATTTACCTTCATGGCTTTTTACCTTCGCCAACGAAGTTAATGAGGTTATGTTTTCCCCCTTGTTAGTGTGTTTGTTTGACACATGGCTGGAATTTACCTTCGTTGGGTTTTTACCTCCGCCAACGAAGTTGGAAGGAGGTTATGTTTTGCCCCTTGTTAGTGTGTTTGTTTGACACATGACTGGAATTTGCCTTCGTTGGGTTTTTACCTCCGCCAACGAAGTTGTAAGGAGTTTATGTTTTCGCCCTTGTTAGTGTGTTTGTTTGACACATGGCTGGAATTTACCTTCGTTGGGTTTTACCTCCGCCAACGAAGTTGGAAGGAGGTTATGTTTTGCCCCTTGTTAGTGTGTTTGTTTGACACATGGCTGGAATTAACCTTCGTTGTTTTTACCTCAGCCAACGAAGTTGGAAGGAGGTTATGTTTTGCCCCTTGTTAGTGTGTTTGTTTGACACATGGCTGGAATTTACCTTCATGGCTTTTTACTTTCGCCAACGAAGTTGGAATGAGGTTATGTTTTCGCCCTTGTTAGTGTGTTTGTTTGACACATGGCTGGAATTTACCTTCGTTGGGTTTTTACCTCCGCCAACGAAGTTGGAAGGAGGTTATGTTTTGCCCCTTGTTAGTGTGTTTGTTTGACACATGGCTGGAATTTACCTTCATGGCTTTTTACCTTCGCCAACGAAGTTAATGAGGTTATGTTTTCGCCCTTGTTAGTGTGTTTGTTTGACACATGGCTGGAATTTACCTTCGTTGGGTTTTTACCTCCGCCAACGAAGTTGGAAGGAGGTTATGTTTTGCCCCTTGTTAGTGTGTTTGTTTGACACATGGCTGGAATTAACCTTCGTTGTTTTTTTACCTCAGCCAACGAAGTTGGAAGGTGGTTATGTTGTGCCCCTTGTTAGTGTGTTTGTTTGACACATGGCTGGAATTAACCTTCGTTGGGTTTTTACCTCCGCCAACGAAGTTGGAAGGAGGTTATGTTTTGCCCCTTGTTAGTGTGTTTGTTTGACACATGGCTGGAATTTACCTTCATTGGCTTTTTACCTTCGCCAACGAAGTTAATGAGGTTATGTTTTCGCCCTTGTTAGTGTGTTTGTTTGACACATGGCTGGAATTTACCTTCGTTGGGTTTTTACCTCCGCCAACGAAGTTGGAAGGAGGTTATGTTTTGCCCCTTGTTAGTGTGTTTGTTTGACACATGGCTGGAATTTACCTTCATGGCTTTTTACCTTCGCCAACGAAGTTAATGAGGTTATGTTTTCGCCCTTGTTAGTGTGTTTGTTTGACACATGACTGGAATTTGCCTTCGTTGGGTTTTTACCTCCGCCAACGAAGTTGTAAGGAGTTTATGTTTTCGCCCTTGTTAGTGTGTTTGTTTGACACATGGCTGGAATTTACCTTCGTTGGGATTTTACCTCCGCCAACGAAGTTGGAAGGAGGTTATGTTTTGCCCCTTGTTAGTGTGTTTGTTTGACACATGGCTGGAATTAACCTTCGTTGTTTTTTTACCTCAGCCAACGAAGTTGGAAGGTGGTTATGTTGTGCCCCTTGTTAGTGTGTTTGTTTGACACATGGCTGGAATTAACCTTCGTTGGGTTTTTACCTCCGCCAACGAAGTTGGAAGGAGGTTATGTTTTGCCCCTTGTTAGTGTGTTTGTTTGACACATGGCTGGAATTTACCTTCATGGCTTTTTACCTTCGCCAACGAAGTTAATGAGGTTATGTTTTCGCCCTTGTTAGTGTGTTTGTTTGACACATGGCTGGAATTTACCTTCGTTGGGTTTTTACCTCCGCCAACGAAGTTGGAAGGAGGTTATGTTTTGCCCCTTGTTAGTGTGTTTGTTTGACACATGACTGGAATTTGCCTTCGTTGGGTTTTTACCTCCGCCAACGAAGTTGTAAGGAGTTTATGTTTTCGCCCTTGTTAGTGTGTTTGTTTGACACATGGCTGGAATTTACCTTCGTTGGGATTTTACCTCCGCCAACGAAGTTGGAAGGAGGTTATGTTTTGCCCCTTGTTAGTGTGTTTGTTTGACACATGGCTGGAATTAACCTTCGTTGTTTTTTTACCTCAGCCAACGAAGTTGGAAGGTGGTTATGTTGTGCCCCTTGTTAGTGTGTTTGTTTGACACATGGCTGGAATTAACCTTCGTTGGGTTTTTACCTCCGCCAACGAAGTTGGAAGGAGGTTATGTTTTGCCCCTTGTTAGTGTGTTTGTTTGACACATGGCTGGAATTTACCTTCATGGCTTTTTACCTTCGCCAACGAAGTTAATGAGGTTATGTTTTCGCCCTTGTTAGTGTGTTTGTTTGACACATGGCTGGAATTTACCTTCGTTGGGTTTTTACCTCCGCCAACGAAGTTGGAAGGAGGTTATGTTTTGCCCCTTGTTAGTGTGTTTGTTTGACACATGACTGGAATTTGCCTTCGTTGGGTTTTTACCTCCGCCAACGAAGTTGTAAGGAGTTTATGTTTTCGCCCTTGTTAGTGTGTTTGTTTGACACATGGCTGGAATTTACCTTCGTTGGGATTTTACCTCCGCCAACGAAGTTGGAAGGAGGTTATGTTTTGCCCCTTGTTAGTGTGTTTGTTTGACACATGGCTGGAATTAACCTTCGTTGTTTTTTTACCTCAGCCAACGAAGTTGGAAGGTGGTTATGTTGTGCCCCTTGTTAGTGTGTTTGTTTGACACATGGCTGGAATTAACCTTCGTTGGGTTTTTACCTCCGCCAACGAAGTTGGAAGGAGGTTATGTTTTGCCCCTTGTTAGTGTGTTTGTTTGACACATGGCTGGAATTAACCTTCGTTGTTTTTTTACCTCAGCCAACGAAGTTGGAAGGTGGTTATGTTGTGCCCCTTGTTAGTGTGTTTGTTTGACACATGGCTGGAATTAACCTTCGTTGGGTTTTTACCTCCGCCAACGAAGTTGGAAGGTGGTTATGTTGTGCCCCTTGTTAGTGTGTTTGTTTGACACATGGCTGGAATTTACCTTTGTTGTTTTTTTTTTTTTACCTCCGCCAACGAAGTTGTAAGGAGGTTATGTTTTCGCCCTTGTTAGTGTGTTTGTTTGACACATGGCTGGGATTAACCTTCGTTGTTTTTTACCTCCGCCAACGAAGTTAAGGAGGTTATGTTTTACCCCTTGTTAGTGTGTTTGTTTGACACTTGGCTGGAATTAACCTTCGTTCGTTTTTACATCCGCCAACGAAGTTGTAAGGAGGTTATGTTTTACCCCCTGTTTGTGTGTGTTTGCGTGTGTTTGTTTGTGAACAGACTCCTGGCCACAATGTTAATCGTAGTAGAGTAATGAAACTTGCAGGGATTAACTTTTATGTAAAAAGGTTGTAGTTTGGCTAATAATAATAATAATAATAATAATAATAACATATAAAAGGTTTACTTTGAAACGATAGACGTACAATTGAATTACCGATCAATGATATATGAATGAGCCAGACGGCCATTTAAATTAGAGTATCAACAGCTGATAGCAAATCCACGGGGACATGTCCTCTGATTGCTCATGCTGATAATGCTAAATTGAATGATGAAAAAGCTATTGGCTATTGTCCTCAAAGGATTTTGTACGAAAAAGGCACGAGTCCTATTGCAATTTGACCGTCATATTAATTAGATAGTAATCCTGAAAGATTAGGACAAGTGGATATTTATATGTCTGTTTCGACCTCCGTCGACGAAGTTGGAAGGAGGTTATGTTTTACCCCCCCCCCCCCCCGGCTTAGTATTTGTGTGTTTGTTTGTTTGTTTGTGAACAGTCTCCTAGCCACAATTTTAATCGTAGAGTAATGTAACTTGTAGGGATTAACTGTCTTGTAAAAAGCTGGAAATGATTAGATTTTAGAAGGTTTAGGTCAAAGGTCAAGGTCACGGTCAAGCAAAATGTCCAATTCACGTAATCAGCCATAAGTTTGGACATCGTTGTCACTTAGACTTCAAACTTGGTTCATATGCAGGGATTAACTGATATGTAAAATGCTAGAAATAATTAAATTTTGAAAGGTCAAGGTCACGGTCAACCAAAATGTCCAATTCACGCAATCGGCCATAAGTTTGGACATCGTTGTCACATAGACTTCAAATTTGGTTCATATTTGAGTGCATGAAAATCCACGCCAACTAATAATGTTAAGATCAGAGGTCAAGGTCAAGGTCGAGCTAAAGTTTGAAAAATAAGCTGCCGCGGCGGAGGTCTGCGCTCTACTGAGGGCCCCTCTAGTTTTAACAATGTTTTTCATGGCGTATTTTGAAGATCATAACTATACATCTGGTTTCAACACTCGACTTTTTATATAAAGAAAATACCTTTTTTCCCCATAAATTACATCCTCATCCCAAGCCTCAAACAGATATCCATTTCTTTCTGTGTTATAAGTGGGCCATTCTGTCAACAAATGCCTCACTGTCAAGGGTATGAAACAGTCGTCGCAATATGGTTGATGCTGGCCAACAAAAAGTCGCATGTCATCCGAGTGTGACCAATACGGGGACGACAAAGAGTAGTCTCCCACTTTCGGGGCATCCTGTTATACCTCCAAGGGGATATAATATTACTTATCTGATCTTATTTTCAAGTAAACTATCCCAATGCTGTTGCCAATTATAAATAAAATCCTTAGTTGTGGCTAAGATATTGTAAGTAATGGGATACCTTCTTGGGTAGTGCCATAGTCTCTGTACCATGGTCTTCCACTTTCTTGGGTTAGAATTCTCTTGCTTGAGGGTGCACTTGGGCACACTATTCTATCTTCTTTCTCTTCCTTTTGTTTTGTTAAAGTTTTTACAGTTTATATAGGAAATATTTATTTTAATGTTGCTACTGTTCTTGAAATATTCTATTCTTCCTTGTTTCCTTTCCTCACTGGGCTATTTTCCCTATTGGAGCCCCTGGGCTTATAGCATCCTGCCTTTATCAACTAGTAATGTTGCTTGGCAAGTAATAATAATAATAATAATAATAATAATAACCAGCGGAACCCGTGTAAATTACACGAAATTATATTTTCAATACTAATTATCTTGTTCCTAACCTATACATGTTTGAATAAAATGTCCCGAGATTAATTTTATAATCTAAGATATGGAAATTGATAGAACTCAATTTTTTGTGTAATATTTAATAAAAGAGTCAGGTGCTAAATACAAAATTGGGAAAACCATATAAGATGTGCTTTGGTTAAGTAATCAAAGTCTAATGTGAATTTGTAAGAGTATACCATGAAATTATTTCCGTTTTCTTTAAAGCGTGCCCACAAAATAAATAACACACACGCTATCGTATCAATATATAGATAATGATGAACTTAATACTGGGCTGCAGTATTATTTGCAGCGAATCATGTCCAAGAATCTTGGAAATTTGGAAAAATTTGTCTTGGAAATTTTGTGAGAAATTTTTCGCCGTTGACGGAGGGAAAATAGTAGCGAGGAAATTTGCAGAGGAATTTGCGAAATATAAGTTTTAGATTTGCATAATTGTTTGTGCCAAATTCTTTTGTCTTTTGTCGTTACTTTACTATCGAGAAACTTTGCGCGTCTCTCTCTCTCTCTCTCTCTCTCTCTCTCTCTCTTATCCCAGTTTAAAGCTATATGCTTTTGATGTAGAGAAATTAATCTCTCTCTCTCTCTCTCTCTCTCTCTCTCTCTCTCTCTCTCCTCTCTCTCCTCTCTCTTCTCTCTCTCTTATCCCAGTTTAAAGCTATATGCTTTTGATGTAGAGAAATTAATCTCTCTCTCTCTCTCTCTCTCTCTCTCTCTCTCTCTCTCTCTCTCGCTCTCCTCTCTCTCTCTCTCTCTTATCCCAGTTTAAAGCTATATGCTTTTGATGTAGAGAAATTAATCTCTCTCTCTCTCTCTCTCTCTCTCTCTCTCTCTCTCTCTCTCTCTCTCTCTTATCCCAGTTTAAAGCTATATGCTTTTGATGTAGAGAAATTAATCTCTCTCTCTCTCTCTCTCTCTCTCTCTCTCTCTCTCTCATCCCAGTTTAAAGCTATATGCTTTTGATGTAGAGAAATTAATCTCTCTCTCTCTCTCTCTCTCTCTCTCTCTCTCTCTCACACACACACACATGGGTCCAAACATTTGCGAATCAAGTGAAGTAATGGAATGAAACGTAAATATTATTATTATTACTAGCTAAGCTACAACCCTAGTTGGAAAAGCAGGATGCTATAAGGCCAGGGGCTCCAACAGGGAAAATAGCCCAGTGAGGAAAGGAAACAAGGAAGAATAGAATACTTTAAAAACAGTAACAACATTAAAATAAATATCTCCTACGTAAACTATAAAAACTTTAACAAAACAAGAGGAAGAGAAATAAGATAGAATAGTGTGCGCGAGTGTACCCTCAAGCAAGAAAACTCAAACCCAAGACAGTGGAAGACCATGGTACAGAGGCTATGGCACTACCCAAGACTAGAGAACAATGAAGGATTGGTGAGGAAGTACATTCATCGTTTTCGTGTTATTGGTAAATTCATTATGTTGCTTTAGTCATTTGTACTCGATCTGTCAAAAATTACGTCTAAATATTTAGATAGATATGCGCAGACGCGCATGCGCATACAAACAGATTCAACCCCTCCCACCCCTTCCCCCGAGTAGTTATACGTTTGGAAATGCCAGTCAGCGCTAACGGGAATAATATATATATATATATATATATATATCACCAAAGACTTGTTCTTTGTTATATAGGAGAGATTCTGTCTTATGTTCAGTATTCTTTCTAATATTAGAATATATATTATTCTATTTTCGTACAGAAATTACTGCATTGTGTGTGTGTATATATATATATATATATATATACATACATACGTAAATATACATATAAATATCTATCTCATACTAGGATCGAACCCTAGCCCCTTCAAATGAAAGCCAATGGGCTAGGATTCGATCCCAGTATGAGATAGAAATTTATTTCTATATAAGCACGATATTGTGTTGATTTTCATTCCTATTCTGTATATATATATATATATATATATACATATATATATATATATATATATATGTTACATATATGTATATTATACTATACTAGGATGGAACATCCTGCTTTTTTCATGACCACAATCTCTCCTTTATTTCCTTTCACATCTGGTGGGCAGGGCTACGCGATTACCCCCCCTAGGACCTTAGGAATAAAAAAGTAACACTCGAATTTCCTCTCTCTCTCTCTCTCTCTCTCTCTCTCTCTCTCTCTCTCCTTAGTATTAATTTATATTTTATCCCAGATTTAAATTATACTGTATATGTTTTGATATCGAGAAATTAACCCTCTCTCTCTCTCTCTCTCTCTCTCTCTCTCTCTCTCTCCTCTTAGTATTAATGCATATTTTATCCCAGTTTGAAACTTTACTGTATGTTTTGATATAGAGAAATTAACCTTCTCTCTCTCTCTCTCTCTCTCTCTCTCTCTCTCTCTCTCCTTAATATTAATCTATACTTTATCCCAGTTTGAAACTTAACTGTATATGTTTTGATAAAGAGACATTAACCTCTCTCTCTCTCTCTCCTCTCTCTCTCTCCTCCTCTCTCTCTCTCTCAGCTAACAGGGAAACTTTTCGGGAGTCTATTGTAAAAAGCTCATTACTCATGGAAATTTATCCCGAAAATAAAAGAGAAGTTTTTAGGGGATTGAAGAGAGCGAAAATCTGACTTTTTTTGTTATTCGTCTTGGTGAGGTTGATCATATTTCATTGCGTGAGAATAACGAATAGATGAAATATTGTCTGGAAAATCTTTGCGTGTTTTGCTCTTTCTTGTTTTTTTTTATGTGTTTGGAAGTATTTTTTTTTTGTGTATTGTGTCTTTTTGGATTGACTAACCATGTTTTCGTATAGAGAAATTATCTCTCTCTCTCTCTCTCTCTCTCTCTCTCTCTCTCACTCACTCCTTTGCATTAGTGTATATTTTATCCAAGTTTGAAACTTTACTGTATGTTTTGATATAGAGACATTAACCTCTCTCTCTCTCTCTCTCTCTCTCTCTCTCTCTCTCTCTCTCGTGTTTGTGTTTAGAAGAATTTGCTTGTATCTTTTAATTGTTCGGAGGCATATAGAGTATGTAAATCTTTTTTAATTAATAACCCCATGGTGCTGTCAACTGCTTTTATAATTTGAATATAGTAACTATACAAATAAGAGGGTACTCAGTAGAGCGCTGACCTCCACTGCGGCAGATTTCTCGACTTTGACCTTGACCTTGACCTTTGACTTTAACATGTATGAATTGGCGAGGATTTTTATATACTTAAATAAGGTTGAAATCTCTGTGACAATGATGTCCAAACTTATGGATGATTACGTGAAATTGACATTTTCCTTGACCTTTGACCTTGACCTTCCAAAATTGGATAATTTCCAGCTTTGTACATAACAGTTAATCCTCGCAAGCTTCATTACTCTACGATTTAAATTGTGGCCAGGAAGCTGTTCACAAAGAAACTCACAAAAATGGGGTTAAACATAACATCCTTTCAACTTCGTTGGCGGAGGTAATAAGGGATAAACAGTGAAGGACCGAATAATTCTTTTTTGAAAGGGATACTTAATCAAACTCGAAATTCCCTACCTGACAGGCCATCATCTATCGTGTTCGTTAATAGAGTTTAGCTACATTATTCAAACGATAAATCGTGTTATTCAGAAAGGCAACATTATTGTGATGTTCTACTTTATAGATTATAAGCGTATATAATAACAAAGACTGTGTATTTTGTACAGTAATATGCTTGACTTTTTTGTTTTTTACTGTAATCTCCCCCTATATAATAAAGAGCAAGTGTCTGATTCTCTCTCTCTCTCTCTCTCTCTCTCTCTCTCTCTCTCTCTCTCTCCACACACACACACACACATATATATATATATATATGCATATATATATATATATATATATGTGCATATATATATATATATATATATATATGCATATATATATCGATATATATATGCATATATCGATATATATATATATACATATATATATCGATATATATATATATATATATATAAATATATATATATATATATATATATATATACAGAATACCAGAAGATTCAGTGACGCGTAACTTGACAAAATTGATAAAATATATAAATATAATAAAAATAAGAATTTCGAAGAATTTAAAATACAAATAAATGAAAATAGATAAAAATGGATAAGAATAATGAAATAAACATTTCAATTCAGAGAAGTTTAGTCTCACCAAAAACACTTAAAAAAGCGAATTATTATTATTATCTATTATTATTATTATTATGATGATGATGATGATGATTATTATTATTATTATTATTATTATTATTATTATTATTATTATTATTATTATCTGCTAAGCTACAACCCTGGTTGGAAAACCAGGATGTTATAAGCCCAAGCGCTCCGAGGGAAAATAGCTCAGTGAGGAAAGGAAATACGGAAATGAATTGCAAGAAAAGTTTAAGAACAATAATAACATCAAAATAAATATTTCATATACATGAATCTCCCTTGCTTCAGCCACATTCGTTAGTAAGATAAAAAAAGACTTAAATATGTTACAAGAGAATATCCCATCATCTCTGCAAAACATATTTACTTTTAAGACGTTTCCACGTATATCAGTCATTCTTTCTTTTATCCTCCAGACAATTTATTTTCAGTCAGGTGTCTTCTAAAAGAAGACAGATCCTTTGATCAATCAGCTGGCGTCGAACAGCAAAGAGTAAAACCAGGCCTCTGACGAGGTATGTCTGAAGACTATCAACACTGATTTGACAAAAGCGTTTCTTATATAAAATATTACTTTCGCTCACTTTCGTGTTCAGGGATTTAAATGTAAAACTTTATATCATTTCAAGACTGATTTCTAATTCTTGCTTGAGGGTACACCCAAGGACACTATTCTATCTTGTTTCCTTGTTTCCTTTCTTCACTGGGTTAATTTTTTCCTTGTTGGAGCCCTTGAGCTTATAGCATCCTGCTTCTTCAACTACAGTTAATTCTTTCTAGCGAGGCAGATTTACACCGACTCGCAGGGAAGGGTGCCCTTCTAGCTCGGAAAAGTTTCCTGATCGCTGATTGGTTGGACGAGATAATTCTAACCAGTCAGATAGCAGGAAACTTTTCCGAGCTAAAAGGGCAAATGCTCCTTATTAAAAAAAATTGAGTATAGTGCTGTAGTATTTAGCTGTTGCTACTACTACTACTACTACTACTACTACTACTACTACTACTAATAATAATAATAATAATAACATGGCGGCTCAATTGTCAGTGTTCGCTTGGCATATGAGATAAACCCTTACATCTAGTTAATACCTGCCTGTATAGAAGATTATGAATTTACATGAGAGAGAGAGAGAGAGAGAGAGAGAGAGAGAGAGAGGCAGGAAGGTTAAAACGGCTCTAAGTAGTGATAAAAGAAATTTTAATAACAGGGTTTAAATAAAAGAGTCCTTTTATCCAGGTCTTAAAGTGAACATCGGCCATCAGTAAAACCCGGATAACCTGTACAAACGACACTAAAGAAAAATAAATGCATCATCATCATCATCATCATCTCCTCCTACGCCTATTGACGCAAAGTGCCTCGGTTAGATTTCACCAGTCGTTTCTATCTCGAGCTTTTAAATCAACACTTTTCCATTCATCATTTCCTCCTTCATGTTTCATAGTCCTTACCCATATCTATCTATCAATCTATCGATATATATATTTAAATATATATATATATATATATATATGTGTGTGTGTGTGTGTGTGTGTGTACTGATTTATGTATAATATACTGCATATATATATATATATATATACTGTATATATATGTATGTTAATATATATATATTTATATATATAATATATATATATATATTCAAATAAGCCATATATATTTTTGATACATTAATGTCTGGATTCTTTTAACGACCTCGGGATCAGAACCCCAGGCATCAGACATTTATGTATCAAAAATATATATGGCTTATTTGAATATGAAAAACACGTCTAAATGTGCAATATTTATCATATATATATATATATATATATGTATATATATATATATATGTATATATATATATATATATATATATATATATTCATACAATTATTCTTAGGAGCACAATGCTAGAATATTGTATCTGTGGATCTCATCAATATTCATATTATCAGAAACTCAACGTTGGAATTCCATCAACCTTAATTCTCAAACATGTTCGGACGAACCCTTAACATATTCTAACACAAACCATCGTATTTGCTTTATAAACTAGAGGGGAGCTCAGTAGAGCGCAGAACTCCGCCGCGGCAGCTTATTTCTCGATCCTTTGCTCAACCTTGACCTTTGACCTTAACATATATTAATTGGGATGGAGTGTCATACATTCAAATATGAACGAAGTTTGAAGTCTCTGTGGCAATGATGTCCAAACTTATGGCTGATTATGTGAACTGGACATTTTGCTTAACCTTGACCTTGACCTTTGACCTTGACCTTCCAAAATTTAATTATTTCCAGCTTTTTATATAACAGTTAATCCCTGCAAGCTTCATTACTCTACGATTAAAATTGTGACCAGAAAGTTATTCACAAACAAACACACACACAAACAGCGGGTAAAACATAACATCCTTCCAACTTCGTTGGCGGAGGTAATAAACACATCTACTTAGGTGTCCGGTTTGATATAGCTTAGATTCCTCCATGAAATATCTATTATTCTAGAACCAGTGTACTCGACCCGTCAAAAATTATTGTTAAATATTTAGCTAGATATGTAAATACAAACACACACACAGATGCGACCCTTCCTATTCCCCCCCCCCCCCCCTTTCCTAACTACAACACGCTTGTTTGGGTAATTTTTGGGATATTGTTTATATCCGAGTTGTTGCTTCTCAGCATGACAGGATATATATATATATATATATATATACTGTATATGTATATGCACCAGCCGCCCGTTGAGATACTACCGCTAAAGAGTTATGGGGGTCCTTTGACTGGCCAGACAGTACTACATAGGACCCTTCTCTCTGGTTACGGTTCTTTCCCTTTGCCTACACAGACACCAGATAGTCTGGCCTATCCTTTACAGATTCTCCTCTGTCCTCATACACCTGACAACACTGTGGTTACTAGACAATTCTTCTTCACCCAAGGGGTTAACTACTGCACTGTAATTGTTCAGTGGCTACTTTCCTCTTGGTAAGGGTAGTAGAGACACTTTAGCTATGGTAAGCAGCTCTTCTAGGAGAAGGACACTCCAAAATCAAACCATTGTTCTCTAGTCTTATGTAGTGCCATAGCCTCTGTACCATGGTCTTACACTGCCTTGGGTTAGAGTTCTCTTGCTTAAGGGTACACTTGGGCACACTTTTCTATCTAGTTCCTCTTCCTCTTGTTCTCTTAAAGTTTTTATTGTTTAAATAGGAAATATTTATTTGAATATTGTTACTATTCCTAAAATATTTTATTTTTCCTTATTTCCTTATTTCCTTTCCTCACTGGGCTATTTTCCCTGTTGGGGCCCCTGGGCTTATAGCATCCTGCTTTTCCAACTAGGGTTGTAGCTTAGCATTTAATAATAATAATAATAATAATATATAT
>NC_090766.1:12406487-12418987 GCF_036898095.1 Palaemon carinicauda | reverse complement strand
AATACATATATATATATATATATATATATATATATATATATATATATATATATATATATATATATATATATATATATATACCTTTCTGAGTGGGGATACCTTAAAGTGGTGAAAGGGTTTGTGTATTGCCATGACCAGCAAAGCTATACTAATCAGACTCAGGGCTACCCATACTAGATTGGTTTGCTGTCAGCGTGTGCGTGTATCATGTGAGTACGTGTGTACGAGTGTACGTATTCGTTGCATACCATTAAGTAAATGACAAAAAAAAACAACAGAAAACTGCAACGAAATAGAATCAACCATTCTTCATAAAAAATTAAAAATAACAAAAACAGAATCCTGAATTGTCTTCGGTTATATTGATTGATGAATTTGAAGTTTTCTGGCATCCTGACATCGAAGGTCATTGACGCCGGTATTATTCATTATAAATAGATAATAAAAGATTATTCAATTAAAACCATAAAAAGTAAATATGTCATAAAAGTTAAACAACATTCAAAAATACCTGCTTCTGAAATAAATCTAAAAATGCCTCTAGCATTGTACGACACATCATGTCCAAGAATCTTGGCTAGTAATCGTCTCCCGAGGTGAGACAGGTGTCACTTAGCAAGAACTTTGGCGTCAGCTGCCTCGTAGAGACGGGAAAGTTATAAAACATTGGCCTAAAGTAATCTATTGCATTGGAAACGAAGGAGGGCCTCTACCTTTATTATTATTATTATTATTATTATTATTATTACTAGCTAAGCTACAACCCTAGTTGGGAAAAGCAAGATGCTATAAGCCCAAGGGCTCCAACATGGAAAAATAGCCCAATGAGGAAATTATAAAACATTGGCGTGGACTAATCTATTGCGTTGGAAATGAAGGAGGGTCTCTACATTCATTATTATTATTATTATCATTATTATTATTATTATTAGCTAAGCTATAACCCTAGTTGGGAAAAGCAAGATGCTGTAAGCCCATGGGCTCCAACAGGGAAAATAGCCCAGTGAAGAAAGGAAATAACGAAGTAAATAAACCATATAAGAAGTAATGAACAATTAAAATCAAATATCTTAAAAACATTAACAACATTAAAACAGATACTTCGTATATAAATTATAAAAAGGCTTATGTCAGCCTGTTCAACATAAAAACATTTTCATTCTACTGTCAAATTACAAAAGAATTGAAGTCATCTAGACTTACTCCTATTAATATTTGTAAACAGAAACATACTACAATAATAATAATAATAATAATAATAATAATAATAATAATAATAATAATAATAATAATAATAATAAATTTCATTGCACTGTCGAATTACAAAAAAAAATTAAAGTCATCGAGACTTACTCCTATTAATATTTGTAAACAGAAACACTACATTAATAATAATAAAAATAATAATAATAATAATAATAATAATAATAATAACAATAATAATAATAATAATAATAATAATAATAATAATAATAATAATAATAATCAATTTCATTCTACTGTCAATTTACAAATCAATTAAAGACATAATAATAATAATAATAATAATAATAATAATAATAATAATAATAAATTTTCTTCTACTGTCGAATTACAAATAAATTATACACATCTAGACTTACTCCTGTTACTATTTGTCAACAAAAACATACAATAATATCCCCACCTGTGCAGAAGAAAGGTGATAACAAAAAACGATAACAAAAACGATAACAGTTAACGATAACAGGTGTGGCTAAGTCTTACTATAATCTGAAAACAATATATCCGCTTGAACTATGATTTCTGCTCGTGCACAAAAACAGTTTGTGGAATTCTGAACCAAAAGCCAAAAGCCAAAAGCCAAAAGCCAAAAAAAAAAAAAAAAAAAAAAAAAAAGCAAAACAAGACTTCCTTCTTTAACCTTGAAGTCTATCCCACGAGAACCATATTTCACATACATTGAAATACATAATTTTCTATGTATTTATGATTTCTGCTCGTGTAAATAACAATTTGTGGAATTAGAAACCAAATTCCAAACGCAAAAAAAAAAAAAAAAAAAAAAAAAAAAAAAAAAAAAAAAAAAAAAAAAAAAAAAAACACTAAAATAGGCAACACAATTTTCCGTGTATTGATGATAAATAAAATAACTCACAATGTATGAAAAACTAAATTTATTGAGCTTTGGAATGGACTATCTACCTTCCTCTTCAGAAAACAAACGGTGAACATCATTTTTCTGAAGAGGAAGGGAGATGGTCCCTTCGAAAGATCAATAAATTTAATTTCCAATAAATTGTGGGTTATTTTACAAATTTCAATTTTTTTTTCCCGGGGAAAAAATAAATCTCTCGTTTGAAAGGAGAAAGAGAGAAATGTTCATAAATCTTTTGACGTATGGTCCTTTCGAAAGATCAATAAACTTAATTTTCTATAAATTGTGGGTTATTTTACAAGTTTCATTTTTTTTCTTTTTTTAGGAATGATTTTTTCCGGGGAATAAATAAATCTTTCGTTTGAAAGGAGAAAGAGAAAATTGTTCATAAAACTTTTGACGTATATATATATTTTTTTTAGTTTTCCGCAAAGGGAAAAATATGCTTCTTTTAACGTTTGCCAACCGAAAAAATAAATATATCAAATGATTCACGAATTTTGATTTAATATGAAAGTGTTTACATTTAATATTTTGAGTTTTGAGTCATATGATATCAGGGAGGAAATGTACATGATTAATTCATGGTGAAAATTCTCTCTCTCTCTCTCTCTCTCTCTCTCTCTCTCTCTCTCTCTCTCTCTCTCTCTCTCTCTCTCTCTCTCTCTCTCTCTCTCTCTCTCTCTCTCTTATAAATATATAATGTATAATTATATATATGCATATATATACATATATATATATATATATATATATATATATATATATATATATATATGTGTGTGTGTGTGTGAGTGTGTGTATGTATGTATGTATACATATATATAAATATATATATATATATATATATATATATATATATATATATATATATATATATAAATATATATATATATATGTATATATATAAATATATATATATACAGTATATATATATATATATATATATATATATATATATATATATATATATATATATATATATATATATATATATATATATATATACATATCCCCAAAACACAAAATCTCTTGCTCAAAAAGGATGGTGAAATTACATTGACTACATATTGACTTAGAATATGGAAAACGAAAGAATACCAAATTTTTAAAAAATCAAATCAAATCAAATGGGTGACTAAAATTTCACGCTGAAAGAAACAACGACATGAGAATAAAGAAGTTTCAGTTGCTAGGAAGCATTAAGCAAGCGGAAACAAGAATGTTCATATTAACATACCGAATATGCAGATCATTTTACACTGTGGAAACTTTACCGTAAAAAACAGGTAAAATTCCTGAAATAAATGTTGCCAGGCATTTACCGTTTTAAAAACGGATATATTCACGTAAAGGAGTGATATTACGGTCACCAACCTTTAAAAGATAATAACAAAGTAGGGTAAAATTACGGTCGCCTGTATTTTACTGAAATACGGCTGAGAACAGTATATTTTTACGGTGAATTTTCAATTAAAATTCCGGTTTTCTTTTAACAATGTAGATCTATCACATAATTGTTAATTACCCAAAATAATATAGATTAAGCTCTTATGTTCGCCCAAGATTACTTTTTAACAACACAATTACTTTGATAATATGTAACTGTTAATTAGATGGTACTTACAGTGTATTTGTCCCTACAAGGACGCCTCCAGCAACAGTTCTCGATTCATTCTGAAAATAATAAAAGAAAAAATATATATATCAAATTCAAAGATATCCAAATAACTGTAAACATTTGTCATTGGAGAAAAAAAAAAAAAAAAAAAAAAAAAAAAAAAAAAAAAAAAGCTAATCAAATAGACACCACCAGTCACTATTCAAGATCAATTTCAAAAATAAAGACAAAATATCTTATGACAAATTAAACTAGAGGGGCACTCAGTAGAGTGCAGACATCCGCCACGGCATCTTATTTCTAGACCTTTTACTCAACCTTGACCTTTCACCTTAACATGTATTGATGGGCGTTGATTTTCATACGCTCAAATATGAACCAAGTTTGAAGTCTCTGTGACAATGATGTCCAAACTTATGGCTGATTACGTGAATTGGACATTTTGCTTGACCGTGACCTTGACCTTTGACCTTAACATGTATTAATTGGCGTGGATTTTCATACACTCAGATATGTATCAAGTTTGAAGTCTCTGCGACAATGATGTCCAAACTTATGGCTGATTACGTGATTGGACATTTTGCTTGACCGTGACCTTGACTTTGAACTTCACTTTCGAAAATTCAACCTTTTTGCAGCTTTATACATAAATGTTTTCAAAATTTTTAGGTACACTATCAAATATTTGCCGTGGAAAAACAGGTAAAAATCCTGGAATAAATGTTGCCAGGCATTTACCGTTTTAAAAACGGATATATTGACGTAAAGGAGTGATATTACGGTCACCAACCCGTAAAATATAATAAGAGAGTATGGTAAAATTACGGTCGCCTGTATTTTACTGAAATACGGCTGAGAGAATAGTATATTTATACGGGGAATTTCCGATTAAAATTAAACGTTATAGATGCTGTCTGAACAAAGATCTGATAGTAGTATTAGTATTCTTGAAGTGTTTTAAACGTAATAGATGCTGTCTGAACAAAGCTTTATCTGGCAGTAATATTAGTCTCCTTGAAGCGTTTTAAACGTTATAGATGCTGTCTGAACAAAGATCTGACAGTAGTATTACTCTTCTTGAAGCGTTTTAAACGTTATAAAGGCTGTCTGAACAAAGATCTGACAGTAGTATTACTCTTCTTGAAGCGTTTTAAACGTTATAAAGGCTGTCTGAACAAAGATCTGACAGTAGTATTACTCTTCTTGAAGCGTTTTAAACGTTATAAAGGCTGTCTGAACAAAGATCTGGCAGTAATTTTAGCCTTCCTGAAACGTTTTAAACGTTAGAGATGCTGTCTGAACAAAGATCTGACAGTAATATTAGTCTTCTTAAAGCGTTTTATACGTTATAGATGCTGTCTGAACAAAGATCTGACAGTAATATTAGTCTTCTTAAAGCGTTTTATACGTTATAGATGCTGTCTGAACAAAGATCTGACAGTAATATTAGTCTTCTTAAAGCGTTTTATACGTTATAGATGCTGTCTGAACAAAGATCTGACAGTAATATTAGTCTTCTTAAAGCGTTTTATACGTTATAGATGCTGTCTGAACAAAGATCTGACAGTAGTATTAGCCTTCTTGAAGCGTTTTAAACGTTATAGATGCTGTCTGAACAAAGATCTGACAGTAGTATTAGTCTTCTTAAAGCGTTTTAAACGTTTTAGATGCTGTCTGAGCAAAGATCTGACAGTAGTATTAGCCTTCTTGAAGCGTTTTAAACGTTATAGATGCTGTCTGAACAAAGATCTGACAGTAATATTAGTCTTCTTAAAGCGTTTTAAACGTTTTAGATGCTGTCTGAGCAAAGATCTGACAGTAGTATTAGCCTTCTTGAAGCGTTTTAAACGTTATAGATGCTGTCTGAACAAAGATCTGACAGTAGTATTAGTCTTCTTAAAGCGTTTTAAACGTTTTAGATGCTGTCTGAACAAAGATCTGACAGTAATATTAGTCTTCTTAAAGCGTTTTAAACGATATAAGATGCTTTCTGAACAAAGATCTGACAATAGTATTAGTCTTCTTGAAGCGTTTTAAACGTTATAGATGATTTCTGAACAAAGATCTGACAATAATATTAGACTTCTTGAACAAAGCTTTATCTGGCAGTAATATTAGTCTCCTTGAAGCGTTTTAAAACGTTATAGATGCTGCCTGAACAAAGCTTTATCTGGCAGTAATATTAGTCTCCTTGAAGCGTTTTAAACGTTATAGATGCTGTCTGAACAAAGCTTTATCTGACAGTAATATTAGTCTCCTTGAAGCGTTTTAAACGTTATAGATGCTGTCTGAACAAAGCTTTATCTGACAGTAATATTAGTCTCCTTGAAGCGTTTTAAACGTTATAGATGCTGTCTGAACAAAGATCTGACAGTAATATCAGTCTTCTTGAAGCGTTTTAAACGTTATAGATGCTGTCTGAACAAAGATCTGACAGTAATATCAGTCTTCTTGAAGCGTTTTAAACGTTATAGATGCTGTCTGAACAAAGATCTGACAGTAATATCAGTCTTCTTGAAGCGTTTTTAAACGTTATAGATGCTGTCTGAACAAAGATCTGACAGTAGTATTAGTCTTCTTGAAGGGTTTTAAACATTATAAAGGCTGTCTGATCAAAGATCTGACAGTAGTATTACTATTCTTGAAGCGTTTTAAACGTTGTAGATGCTGTCTGAAAAAAGATCTGGCAGTAATATTAGACTTCTTGAAGCGTTTTAAACGTTATAGGTGCTGTCTGAACAAAGATCTGGCAGTAATAATAGTCTTCTCGAAGCGTATTAAACGTTATAGATGCTGTCTGAGTAAAGATCTGGCAGTAATTTTAGTCTTCTTGAAGCGTTTTAAACGTTATAGATGCTGTCTGAACAAAGCTTTATCTGGCAGTAATATTAGTCTCCTTGAAGAGTTTTAAACGTTATAGATGCTGTCTGAACAAAGCTTTATCTGGCAGTAATTTTAGTCTTCTTGAAGCGTTTTAAACGTTATAGATGCTGTCTGAACAAAGCTTTATCTGGCAGTAATTTTAGTCTTCTTGAAGCGTTTTAAACGTTATACATGCTGTCTGAACAAAGCTTTATCTGGCAGTAATATTAAACTTCTTGAACAAAGCTTTATCTGGCAGTAATATTAGTCTCCTTGAAGCGTATTAAACGTTATAGATGCTGTCTGAACAAAGCTTTATCTGGCAGTTTTTTTTTTTTTTTTTTTTTTTTTTTTTTTTTTTTTTTTTTTTTTTTTTTTTTTTTTACAGTGAATGCCCACTCAAAAAGCACAGGATTTGGTATACGTACAAAAACACTCGTAGAATCCGGCTATATTTACGCAAATAAATGCACCCCAGGAATGTACAAACGTTCATGGAACGTACGGGGAAAACAAGAACTGGAAACATGAAAGTCGTGGGTTGCATACCGACAAAACTACCAACTCCGACAAACAGTGGGTGTCAAGGCCTCCAGGGGAGATTTCGAAACAGAAATCCCGTTAAAGAACTTGGAGTCACTTCAGAAAAAAAAGTTTCCCATTTTACGAAAAATCTAAAAGAAAAAGAAATTGAACTTTGAGTCATTTCAGAAAAAAAAGTTTCCCATTTTAAGAAAAATCTAAAAGAAAAAGAAATTGAACATTGAACTTTGAGTCACTTCTGAAAAAAAAAGTTTGCCATTTTACGAAAAATCTAAAAGAAAAAGAAATTGAACTTTGAGTCACTTCAGAAAAAAAAGTTTCCCATTTTACGAAAAAATCTAAAAGAAAATAAATATTGAACTTTGAGTCACTTCAGAAAAAAAAAGTTTCCCATTTTACGAAAAAAAAAAATCTAAAAGAAAAAAATCTAAAAAAAGTATAGTGAAAACCAAAACTGAAAATATGCATAAAAAATTATATATAAAGCTGGCAATGGCTTGAAGGATATCAATAGAATAACTATTAGGGCACTTAGTAAAGCGCAGACCTCCGCCAGGGCAGCTTATTTCTCGACCTTTTTGGATTGATTTTGGACGTTTTGCTCGTCCGTGACCTTGACCTTTGACCTGCCAAAATTTAATAATTTCCAGTTCTTTACATAAGTTTAAAATCCCTGCAAGGGGCGAAAACATAACCTCCTTCCAACTTCGTTGACGGAGGTAATAAAAATTACTTTTGAGTCAACACGATATTTTAAATCATAAGATTCCAAAATTCTTAACTTTTATAGAGGAATCAAGAAAATATTTCATAATTCTCTCTCTCTCTCTCTCTCTCTCTCTCTCTCTCTCTCTCTCTCTCTCTCTCTCTCTCTCTCTCTCTCTCCTCTCTCTCTCTCTCTCTCTCTCTCTCTCTCTCTCTCTCTCTCTCTCTCTCTCTCTCCTCTCTCAAGAATATATAACATAAAATATGTAACGCCTCATACCTATTAGAAAAATTATATTATATACTAAATGCTTTCAGAAAGTACACTAAACTTTCCATGGAATAAAAAAAAATTGTCATATCTCTCTCTCTCTCTCTCTCTCTCTCTCTCTCTCTCTCTCTCTCTCTCGTCCCATATCTAATAGGAAAATGATATTAACAAATGTTTTCAGCAAGTACACTAAACTGGTCTCTCTCTCTCTCTCTCTCTCTCTCTCTCTCTCTCTCTCTCTCTCTCTCTCTCTCTCTCTCTCTCTCTCTCTCTCTCTCTCTCATATCTAATAGGAAAATGATATTACCAAATGTTTTCAGCAAGTACACTAAACTGGCAATGGAATAAAAAAAACTGAATCCTACATTTCAAAATTCAAGTCCGTTTCTATTTTGCCATTTGCCGAAAAGAATATCAAATGGCTTTGACACCGATGCAGAGTTCACAGATTATCCGAAAACCCAACAAAAAAAACAGGATGAAAATATAGGTGTCCATTTTTTGCAGCCCGGCTAAAAACCCGTTTTCAGTCTTTTACTTTTATAATACTTAGCTGATAATAATAATAATAATAATAATAATAATAATAATAATAATAATAGTAATAATAATGATAATGATAATAATAATAATAATATATATCAACAAATGTAGCCATTTCTAGTCCACTGCTGGACAAAGGCCTCAGACATGTTCTTATTCATGTCTGGGGTTTGGCCAGTTTTCAGCACCACTTTGACCACTGCGGATTGGTGATGGTGGGAGACTTTGATTAGATGGCTCAAACAAACTAACCTAGTATGGGTGATCCTGACTAGTACAGCTTTGCTGATCATGGCGATACACAAACTATTTCACCACGTTAAGGTATCTCCACTCAGAGAGGGATACAATTGTAATCATCATCTACATCTATTGACGCAAAGGGCCTCGGTTAGATTTCGCCAGTCGTCTCTATCATGAGCTTTTAAATCAATACTTCTTCATTAACCATCCACTTCACGTTTCATAATCCTCACCCATGGAGGCCTGGGTCTTCCAACTCTTCTAGTGTCTTGTGGAGCCCAGTTGAAAGTTTGGTGAACTAATCTCTCTTGGTTTGTGCATGCCCAAACCATCTCCATCTATCCCTCATCATGATCTCATCCACATATGGCAATAGGGTAAGCTCTCATAGTTTCATTTCTAATCATATATATATATATATATATATACATATATATATATATATATATATATATATATATATATATATATGTATGTATGTATGTATGTATGTATGTCTACACACACAGACACAACAGAAGTTAGAAGAGCGGACGAAATCATCTTAGCCATGTAATAAAAAAAAAGGTAAAACTCAGCACCTTGGCCTTCCAATCTGATATATATGTAAATAGAATCTGCCCGGCAGAAAGAGCGTATCCCAACACTGAGACAGCTGAAGGAGAGAGAGAATAAAAAATATACTATTTTGAGTCTCCGGGGAAAAACTTGTAAAATGAATAAGTTAGACAATGGAGAAAGAAAGAATTTACTGTCAGTCTCTGCTTCTTAGTCTGTTTCCTTTTTTCTAACAGTCTGGAGACGAAATGCTTCTAAATATTAAAAGAAAAATTGTTTAATTAATCTTCGATTGTATTAGGACAGGATTAAAATTGAAACTATAAGAGAGATCACTCAAGTGCCAGGTGTAGATAAGATCATGGTGAGGAGTAGATGGAGATGGTTTGGACATGCTCTTCGCACTCCCCAAGAGAGATTAGTTCACCAAACTTTCAACTGGGCTTCACAAGGAACTAGAAGAGTTGGAAGACCCAAGCCTACATGTCTGAGTACTATGAAGACTGAAGTAAGAGATGATAAATGGAGAAGTATTGAATTAAAAGCTCAAGATAGAGACGACTGGCGAAATCTAACTGAAGACCTTTGCGTTAATAGGCGTTGGAGGAGATGATGGATTAGTGAAATTATAATTATAGGGATGTATGGGTTTCATGCGTACAAACACTATAGTAATCCTATTTTATAAATATACTTGTGTAGATAGCTACACTCTTCAGTGTACCACAGGCTCTATGCCTAAATACTAAAAGAAAAAAAAGAAAAATGGTTAAATATCAGTGATATTCTATTAGGAAGGCTACCTGAATTGCATGCGTAATAACATTATGTTAATTTTATACTATAAATATACCTGTGTGTGGTAGATTGCCACACTCTTTGGTGTACAGTATATATATATATATATATATATATATATATATATATATATATATATATATATATATATATGTTTATTAGTCTATATACATACATACAGTATATATATATATACAGTATATATATATATATATAAATATATATATATATATATATATATATATATATATATATATATATATATATATATTATATACTGTATACATAAATACAGTAAACTATATATATATACAGTATATATATATATATATATATATATATATATATATATATATATATATATATATATATACTGTATATATATATATATATATATATATATATATATATATTATATATATATATATATATATATATATATATATACTGTACATATATGTATAATATATTTATATATGTGTTCGTTAATTCTACAGGATACATAAACATATTTAGTAGCCCTAATAACCTATCAACTTCCTCCCTTTCGGCAACTGTAAATTAAAACAAAACCCATTTCTCGACAAGAACAAAAAGCTGCCCCACAAAATACCTACCGAACATACATCACGAAGACAAGTCTATAATATGTTGAACAACTTCCGAGTCGAGGGTTTGTCAACATGTTGACAGCCTGACTTTTTTTATGAAAGATCTCACGTCAAGAGTTGACAGGTTTTCTAAATGAGAAAAGGTCAACTTTTAAACAACGGAAGCTTTAAAAGGCTAAGCAATTAATAGAAAAAGGATAATAAAATATAGCATTTATGTTCAGTCAATTGATAAAAAGGATAATTTGAGATATTTGGCACGGAAAAAAGGCCATAATTGACGGGTTTGGCTTGAAAAAGGCTAAAAAATATAGCATTTATGTTCAGTCAATTGAAAAAAAGGACAAATTGAGATATATGGCACGGAAAAATGGCCATAATTGACGGGTTTGGCTTGAAAAAGGCAAAAAAATATAGCATTTATGTTCAGTCAATTGAAAAAAAGGACAAATTGAGATATATGGCACGGAAAAAAGGCCATAATTGACGGGTTTGGCTTGAAAAAGGCTAAAAAATATAGCATTTATCTTCAGTCAATTGAAAAAAGGACGAATTGAGATATTTGGCACGGAAAAAAGGCCATAATTGACGGGTTTGGCTTGAAAAAGGCTAAAAAATATAGCATTTATGTTCAGTCAATTGAAAAAAGGACAAATTGAGATATTTGGCACGGAAAAAAAAGGCCATAATTGACGGGTTTGGCTTGAAAAAGGCTAAAAAATATAGCATTTATGTTCAGTCAATTGAAAAAAAGGACAAATTGAGATATTTGGCACGGGAAAAAAGGCCATAATTGACGGGTTTGGCTTGAAAAAGGCTAAAAAATATAGCATTTATGTTCAGTCAATTGAAAAAAAGGACAAATTGAGATATTTGGCACGGGAAAAAGGCCATAATTGACGGGTTTGGCTTGAAAAAGGCTAAAAAATATAGCATTTATGTTCAGTCAATTGAAAAAAGGACAAATTGAGATATTTGGCACGGAAAAAAAGGCCATAATTGACGGGTTTGGCTTGAAAAAGGCTAAAAAATATAGCATTTATGTTCAGTCAATTGAAAAAAAGGACAAATTGAGATATTTGGCACGGGAAAAAGGCCATAATTGACGGGTTTGGCTTGAAAAAGGCTAAAAAATATAGCATTTATGTTCAGTCAATTGAAAAAAGGACAAATTGAGATATTTGGCACGGAAAAAAAGGCCATAATTGACGGGTTTGGCTTGAAAAAGGCTAAAAAATATAGCATTTATGTTCAGTCAATTGAAAAAAAGGACAAATTGAGATATTTGGCACGGGAAAAAGGCCATAATTGACGGGTTTGGCTTGAAGGCTAAAAAATATAGCATTTATGTTCAGTCAATTGAAAAAAGGATAAATTGAGATATTTGGCACAAAAAAGGCCATAATTGACGGGTTTGGCTTGAAAAAGGCTAAAAAATATAGCATTTATGTTGTCAATTGAAAAAAGGACAAATTGAGATACTTGGCACGGAAAAAAAGGCCACAATTGAGGGAATTTGGTCTGAAAAAGGCCCACCTGGCAACCCTGCATCAAGAACAGTTAGCCCAGATGTAAAGTCAGAGCAGTGTTGCCAGATGGGTTAGTGTA
>NC_090766.1:12391487-12393987 GCF_036898095.1 Palaemon carinicauda | reverse complement strand
TCACCCTTTTGCTCGACCTTGACCTTTGACCTTAACATGTATTAATTGGTGTGGAATTTCATACACTCAAATATGAACCAAGTTTGAAATCTGTGACAACGATGTCCAAACTAATGGCTGATTACATGAACCTGACATTTTGCTTGACCGTGACCTTGACCTTTGACCTTGACATTCCAAAATTTGATAATCTATAGTTTTTTACATAACAGTTAATCCCTGCAAGTTTCATTACTCTACGATTAAAATTGTGGCCAGGAGGCTGTTCACAAACAAACACACACAAACAGGGGGTAAAACATACCCTCTTTTGGGTTGCCCTTTTTTTTTAAATTGCCCTTTTTTTAGGGTACCAATTAGGTCCCCCTTTCCAAGGTTACTGTTTGCTGGGGTTGTCTTTTTTTAGCGTAGCCCTTTTTTGAGGTTGTCATTTTTAGGATTGCCTTTCTTGGGGTTGTCGTTTTAGAAGGGTTGTCGAATTTTAGCGTTGCCCTTTTTTGAGGTTGCCTTTTTTAGGGTTGCCTTTCTTGGGGTTCTCGTTTTTCTAGGGTTGTCCTTTTGAGAAGGTTGTCTTTTTTAAGGGTTTTCCTTTTTAGAGGTTGCCCTTTCTTAGGCTACCAATTTTTTGGTTGCCCTTTTTTTAGGCTACCACTTTTTGGGTTGCCCTTTTTTAAGTTACCAATTTTTGTGTTACCCTTTTTTAGGCTACCAATTTTTGGGTTGCCCTTTTTTGGGCTACCAATTTTTGTGTTGTCCTTTTTAAGGCTACCAATTTTGCTGTTGCCCTTTTTTAGGCCACCAATTTTTGTGTTGCCCTTTTTTAAGCTACCAATTTTTGTGTTACCCTTTTTTAGGCTACCAATTTTTGTGTTGCCTTTTTTAAGACTACCAATTTTTGGGTTGCCCTTTTTTTAGGCTACCAATTTTTAGGTTGCCCTTTTTTAGGCTACCAATTTTTGGGTCTCCCTTTCTTAGGCTACCAATTTTTGTGTTGCCCTTTTTAAGGCTACCAATTTTTGGGTTGCCCGTTTTTTAGGCTACCAATTTTTGTGTTACCCTTTTATAGGCTACCAATTTTAGGGGTTGCCTTTTTAAGGCTACCAATTTTAGGGGTTGCCTTTTTAAGGCTACCAATTTTTGGGTTGCCCTTTTTTATTCTATCAATTTTTGTGTTGCTCTTTTGAAGGCTACCAATTTTTATGTTGCCCTTTTAAAGGCTACCAATTTTTATGTTGCCCTTTTAAAGGCTACCAATTTTTATGTTGCCCTTTTGAAGGCTACCAATTTTTATGTTGCCCTTTTAAAGGCTACCAATTTTTATGTTGCCCTTTTTAAGGCTACCAATTTTTGGGTTGCCCTTTTTAGGCTACCAATTTTTGTGTTGCCCTTTCTTAGGCAACCAATTTTTGTGTTGCCCTTTTTAAGGCTACCAATTTTTGGGTTACCCTCCGTACGAATTTCTCCTTCCATAATGAGGGTATAGTAGTACCCACCTAAAGTGACATAATAATGGACGTTATATTAGGGGAGCACTTTACGAAATGAGCTTCTTAAGATTGTCTTTCTCAGCGAACAATGAAAGCGATACTCTAAAAAAAAATCTACAATATTATGATAAAAAAGGGATTTTGAAATTAGCTAAAAATATTCTTATATATAGAAAAATGTGAGTATAATATATATATATATATATATATATATATATATATATATATATATATATATATATATATATATATATATATATATATATATATATATGTTCGATGATTTTGAAAGGTATTTCTGGATTATATACGTATATACACACACACACATATATATATATATATATATATATATATATATATATATATATATATATATATATATATAGCCTGTATAATGTATTTTCCTATTCATTTCCACTATTAGCTTTTTTATATTTTCAATTAAAATCTTGCAAACGAATACTATATTTTAAACTAGTCCAATGAAATAAGCGAGCACTTTAACAAATAATAATAATAATAATAATAATAATAATAATAATAATAATAATAATAAGCATGCTAATTACTCGTAATGTAAAAGGAACCATTTTAATTAAGACATTTTATTATTATTATTATTATTATTATTATTACTATCCAAGCTACAACCCTAATTGGAAAAGCAAGATGCTATAAGCCCAGGGGCTCCAATAGGGAAAAATAGCCCAGTGAGGAAAGGAAATAAGGAAATAAATAACTGAAGAGAACAAATTAACAATAAATCATTCTAAAAAAAGTAACAACGTCATAACAGATATGTCATATACAAACTACTAACAACGTCAAAAACAAATATGTCATATATAAACTATAAAAAGACTCATGTCCGCCTGGTCAACAAAAAAGCATTTGCTCCCACTTTGAACTTTTGAAGTTCTACTGATTCAACAACCCGATTAGGAAGATCATTCCACAACTTGGTAACAGCTGGAATAAAACTTCTAGAGTACTGCATAGTATTGAGCCTC
>NC_090766.1:12383987-12386487 GCF_036898095.1 Palaemon carinicauda | reverse complement strand
ATGCTCCAAGGCCTTTACGAAAACCAAATTGCAAAATAGGGAATAGATGATTACCTTCAGCAAACCTATTAAGACGTTTTGCCAGAAGACGTTCAAAAACTTTAGATAATATGGGAGTTATGGAAATTGGGCGTAATATATATAATTACGTCCGGCTCTTCCCGTCCCACAGGTAGGGGGAGGGAGAACAGTCATACCCTGGTGAGAGGGGGGTTGCATGTGCGCGCGTTTGCATATCTATCTAAATATTTAGACGTCATTGTAGACGGGGTGCGTACACTAATAATAATAATAATAATAATAATATTCAGTGGCTACTTTCCTCTTGGTTAAGGTAGAAGAGACTCTTTAGCTATGGTAAGCAGCTCTTCAAGGAGAAGGACACATAAAAAACAAGCTATTGTTCTCTAGTCTTGGGTAATGCCATAGCCTCTGTACCATCGCCTTCCACTGTCTTGGATTAGACATATCTTGCTTGAGGGTACACTCAGGTACACATTCTATCGTGTTTCTCTTCCATTGGTTATTTTGAAGTTTTTATCCTCTTATTAATTTCAAGTTTTTATATTTTATATATGAAAGATTTATTCTAATGTTATAATTGTTCTCAAACTTCTTATAGTCATTCCTTATTTCCTTTCCTCACTGAGCTATTTTTCCTGTGGAGCCCTCGGGCTTATAGCATCCTGCTTTTCCAACTAGGGTTGTAGCTCAGCAAGTAATAATAATAATAATAATAATAATAATAATAATAATAAAAATTAAATATGTTCACTGCAGTTTGCGTTGAGTCAATTATAAAGGGTCTAATAATAATAATAATAATAATAATAATAATAATAATAATAATAATAATAATAATAATAATAATAATAACTATAAGGACGAGATAGAAAGTTCTTCAAAATATCCTTGTCTGTTTCAAACGACTCCAAGCAATTTCAGAAGCTGCAATTGCTTCCCGAGTGGCTGAAGGCCCCCTGAATTCGAAATGACCTCTTTCAGATTTCAATTTCTTTGATTTGGTGCAAAGCTCAACTCTCTCTAGTGTTGGTGTTATCGTCACAATATAACAACAAAAGGTTTAAAGGCCGCTCATGAATGGCAGATGCATAGGACAGTGACATTGCCCTATCAAGTAGGACAATTCCCTAGAGACTGACCATATATACATATGTTCAGCTCCCAAGCTAGAGACCACGAAGGGCCAGACAATGGCCGTTAGTGACTCAGAAGATAGACTTACAGGGCCCCCAACATTGCCCGATCAAGTAGGACAATACCCTAGAGACTAACCATATATACATATGATCAACTCCCAAGCTAAAGACCAGGAAGGGCCAGACAATGGCCGTTAGTGACTCATAAGATAGACCTACAGGGCCTCCAAAACCCCATTCCTTACCTAACAAGAATGGTGAAGTTGCAGCCATCAAAAGACCTAACGAGCTTGTGCGAGACTCGAACTCCAATCCGTATACCACAACCACAGCACAAGACAATAATTTGAAACAATGGGACGAGTGAGGCTGAAAAAGGATATATATCTATCTTTCCTTAAATTACAGTTTGCTTATCTATTTTCTGAAGAGCAATACATTTTATAAATTTATTCACAATTGCTTTTATTGGCTTATGTAAACTATGAACATGAACAAAACTGCATGTTTATATTGAACTCGTTGATTTGTACTCTTGTATATTGTGTGTGTGTGTGTGTGTGTGTGTGTGTGTGTGTGTGTGTGTGTGTGTGTGTGTGTGTGTGTGTCAACGAGATGCTAAACGAATCCAAGGAAGTTTTGATTTTGACAATGGGAACTGATTGAAGCTATGAAGAAAAGAGAAAATAATGATACTTTGAACAATAGGATAAAACTATTAAAAAAAAAAAAAACAATGTAACTTAGAAGAATGGTTCATTACTTGAGAAACTACAAAACAACAGTAATAATATCTATTAAACAGAACAAAATCAAACTTTGGAGAAAAGACATCATCAATTAATGACTGAGTTGAATCGGTAGAACTTCAAAAGTTCAAACTTGCAGCAAATGTTTTTATGTTGAACAGGCTGATATAAGTCTTTTTATAGTTTATATATGAAATATTGGCTACGATGTTGTTACAGTTCTTGAGATATTTCATTTAGTTGTTCATTACTTTTCTGTCTGTTTTTTTTATTTCTTTATTTCCTTTCCTCACTGGGATATTTTTCCCTGTTGGATGTCTTACGCTTGTAGCTTCCTGCTTTTCCAACCACGGTTGTAGCAAAGCTAATAATAATAATAATAATAATAATAATAATAATAATAATAATACATTAGAAGACTAATTATGGTAGTTTAGTCATTTCCTTATTTCCTTTCCTCACTGGCCTATTTTTTCCAATTGGAAGTCTTGGGGTTGTAGCATCCTGCTTTTCCAACAAGGGTTGTGATAATAATAATAATAATAATAATAATAATAATAATACATTACAAGACTGATCATGATAAGGTAG
>NC_090766.1:12371487-12376487 GCF_036898095.1 Palaemon carinicauda | reverse complement strand
TTTTTACCGCTTTCGGTTATATTGCACACTGTTAAAAAATTCGCCTTAAAAACGGTAAATGTCTGGTAACATTTTTAACCAGGATTTTTACTGTTTTCGGTTATATTGCACTGTTAAAAATTCGCCTTAAAATCGGTAAATTTCTAGTAACATTTTTAACCAGGATTTTTACTGTTTTTGGTTATATTGCACTGTTAAAAAAATCGCCTTAAAATCGGTAAATTTCTAGTAACATTTTTAATCAGGATTTTTACTGTTTTCGTTTATATTGCACAGTTAAAAAATTAACTTAAAACGGTAAATTTCCGGTAACATTTTTAACCAGGATTTTTACCGTTTTCGGTTATATTCCACACTTAAAAAATTCGCCTTAAAAACGGTAAATGTCTGGTAACATTTTTAACCAGGATTTTTACCGTTTTCGGTTATATTACACACTGTTAAAAAATTCGCTTTAAAAACGGTAAATGTCTGGTAACATTTTTAACCAGGATTTTCACCGTTTTCGGTTATATTACACTGTTAAAAAATCCGCCTTAAAAACGGTAAATTTCTGGTAACATTTTTAACCAGGATTTTTACCGTTTTCGGTTATATTGCACACTTAAAAATAACTTAAAAACGGCAAATGTCTTGCAGCATTTCTCCAGGATTTTTACCGTTTTAAAAACGGTTATATTGATGTAAAAGACTGATATTACAGTCACCAACCCGTAAAAGATGATAACAAAGTAAGGTAAAATTACGGTCCCCTGTATTTTACTGAAATACGGTTGAGAACAGTATATTTTTACGGAGAATTTCCAATTAAAATTGCGGTTTTTTCTAACAGTGCAGGATTACTTCACAACTGCTTGTCCGAATTTCACCAAATTTTGAGAAATAATAGGTATTATGTTCAGGAAGAACCCAATAAATTTTGGATCGCTATTCTGTTTATCATTGTTACTAATAGTCAGGCCTTTTCCATCATGAGGCTCCATACTACACAGTATCCTAGAAGTTTTATTCCAGCTGTGACCAAGTTGTGGAATGATCTTCCTAATTATTATTATTATTATTATTACTTGCCAAGCTACAACCCTAGTTGGAAACGCAGGATGCTATAAGCCCAGGGGCTCCAACAGGGAAAATAGCTCAGTGAGGAAAGGGAGGAAAGGGAACAAGGAAAAATAAAATATCTCAAGAAGAGCAACAACATTAAAATAAATATCACTTTATAAACTATAAAAACTTTAACAAAACAACAGGAAGAGAAATAAGATATAAGATAGAACAGTGTGCCCGAGTGTACCTTCAAGCAAGAGAACTCTAACCCAAGACAGTAGAAGACCATGGTACAGAGGCTATGGCACTACCCAAGATTAGAGAACAATGGTTTGATTTTGGAGTGTCCCTCTCCTAGAAGAGCTGCTTACCAAAGCTAAAGAGTCGCTTCTTCCCTAACAAAGAGGAAAGTAGTTGAATCAGTTGACCTTCAAAAGTTTAGAATTTCTAGAAACCCAGTCCAGCAAATCACCAAACCCCAAAACTGAACTGTAAACATATTTCCTTAATAATATCGTCTTAAAATAGAATTGTCTGAGTACGTATGTACGTATTTGTCTGCTAATGTAGCGTCAACAGCCATAAACAATCGAGTTTAAAGGTTTAAAGGTCGCTCATGAATGGCAGAGGCAAGGGACACCCACAATGCCCCATCAAGCAGGACAATGCCCTAGAGACTGGCCATATTATATATGGTCAGCGCTCAAACCTCCTCTACGCCCAAACTCGGACCAAGAACCAATAGCTGCTAATGACTCGGTGAGGTTGCAACGAGCAAAGGAACTAACGAGTTTGAGCGGGACTCGAACCCCAGTCTTCAACAACTTTAAAATATCTGGTAGAAAGGAAATAAAGATATAATTAGAGGGGCACTCAGTAGAGCACACACCTCCTCCAACGCAGCTTATTTTTCGACCTTGACCTTTGACCTTTTCATGTATTCATTGGCGTGGATTTACATACACTCAAATATGAACTAAGTTCTAAATCTCTTTTGACAACGATGTCCAAACTTATGGCTGATTAAGTGAATTGGACATTTTGCTTGACCATGACCTTAACCTTTGACCTTGACTTTCCAAAATATAATCATTTCCAGCTTTTTACATAACAGTTAATCCCAGCAAGTTTCAATACTCTACGATTGAAATTGTGGCCAGGAAGCTGTTCACAAACAAACACAAAAGAGGAAGTAATGCATAATCTCCTTCCAACTACTAACAAAAACACGCACACACAAACATTTTGCTTGACCATGACCTTGACCTTTGACCTTGACTTTCCAAAATATAATAATTTCCAGCTTTTACATAATAGTTAATCCCAGCAAGATTCACTACACTACCATTGAAATTGTGGCCCGGAAGCTGTTCATAAACAAAAACACACAAACAAACACAAAACTGGGAGTGCTGCATAACCTCCTTCCAACTACAAACAAAAACACGCACAAACAAACACACAAAAATGGGAGTAATGCATAACCTCCTTCCAACTACAGACAAAAACACGCACAAAAAAACACAAAAATGAGAATAACGCATAATCTCCTTCCAACTACAGACAAAAAACACACACAAACAAACACACAAAACTGGGAGTGCTGCATAACCTCCTTCCAACTACAAACAAAAACACGCACAAACAAACACACAAAAATGGGAGTAATGCATAACCTCCTTCCAACTACAGACAAAAACACGCACAAAAAAACACAAAAATGAGAATAACGCATAATCTCCTTCCAACTACAGACAAAAACACACACAAACAAACACACAAAAATGGGAGTAATGCATAACCTCCTTCCAACTACAAAACAAAAACACGCACAAACAAACACACAAAAATGGGAGTAATGCATAACCTCCTTCCAAACTACAGACAAAAACACGCACAAAAAAAACACAAAAATGAGAATAACGCATAATCTCCTTCCAACTATAAACAAAAACACGCACAAACAAACACAAAAATGGGGCTAAAACATAACCTCCTACCAACTTCGCTGACGGAGGTAATAAAAACGCAACCTAAAACTGAACAGCGAATGGCGGTTCTCGAATAAAAGGGAAAGAAATATTTAACCCTGACCTCACATAAGGGTGAATTCGGGGGAGGCGAGAGGTAACGAGAAAAAAAGAAAACCCCTTCAAGGAAGATTTTCGCTTTCGAACTCAAGGACCCTCAAAAACCTTTACTCAATGGCTTCAGACTCACTTTGACTTTTTTTCCTTTTCCTCTAATGAGAGAGAGAGAGGAGAGAGAGAGAGAGAGAGGAGAGAGAGAGAGAGAGAGAGAGAGAGAGAGAGAGAGAGAGAGAGATCGCAAATAGGCAACTGAAGGACCAGTTGTATTATTATTATTATTATTATTATTATTATTATTATTATTATTATTACTTACTACGCTATAGCCCTAGCTGGAAAAAGCAGGATGCTATAAGCCCAGGGGTTCCAACAGGGATAATAGCCCAGTGAGGAAAGGAAACAAGGAAAAATAAAATATTTTAAGAACAGTAACATTAAAATTAATATTTCCTATATAAACTATAAAATCTTCAACAAGAGGAAGAGAAATAAGATAGAATAGTGCACCCGAGTGTACCCTCGAGCAAGACAACTCTAACCCAACACAGTGGAAGACCATGGTACAGAGGCTATGGCACTACCCTTTAGACTAGAGAACAATGGTTTGATTTTGGAGTGTCCTCCTAGAAGAGCTACTTACCATAGCTAAAGAGTCTCTTCTACCCTTACCAAGAGGAAAATGGCCACCGAACAATTACATTGCAATAGTTAACCCCTTGGGTGAAGAAGAATTGTTTGGTAATCTCAGTGTTGTCAGGTGTATGAGGACAGAGAAGAATACGTAAAGAATAGGCCAGACTATATAAGAAGTAATGAACAATTAAAATAAAATATCTTTGAAAATCATTAACAACATTAAAACAGATATTCCATATATAAACTATAAAGACTTATGGCAGTCTGTTCAACATAAAAACATTGACTATTTGAAAGCAAAAAGGATAAGCAATATAAACCACAATATATCTTCGATTGAAGATATCAGTGATTCTCCCAAAAGCAGGGAGAAAAAATATATGCATAAAACATCAGCTCACAAGTGTGAATCCAGGTAGGCGATGTAAAAAAAAAAAAAAAAAAAAAAAAAAAAAAAAAACCAGGATTTGTGCAACACGAAAATTAAAAAATAAAAAAAAATATCAAGATAGGATTTACGCTTTCAAACTCAAGTACCCTCAGCCTTGAGCTTTTTTTTTTTTTTCCCCTTTGGCTTTTTCCTTTACGAGAGAGAGAGAGAGAGAGAGAGAGAGAGAGAGAGAGAGAGAGAGAGAGAGAGAGAGAGAGAGAGTTTTACTCTTTCTGGTGGTATGAAGTTAAAATAACTTAGTTTTAATATCTTCGGAACATACCTCTCTCTCTCTCTCTCTCTCTCTCTCTCTCTCTCTCTCTCTCTCTCTATATATATATATATATATATATATATATATAATATTTATATATGTATATAGATAGATAGATAGATAGATAGATAGATAGATATATATATATATATATATATATATATATATATATACACACACATATATACATATATACATATATATATATATATATATATATATATATATATATATATATATATATATATATATAAAACCCTTTCTGAATGGGGATACCTTACCCTTATGAAAAGGATTGTATATCGCCATGATCAGCAAAGCTGTACTAGTCAGGGCCACCAATACTAGGTTGGTTTGCTGTGAACGATCAGATAAAAAAATCCTCCACCATCGCCAATCCGTACTGGCCAGCGTGGTGATGAAAACTGACCAAACCCCAGGCATGAATCTACATGTCTGAGGACTTTGTCCTGCAGTGGACTATAAACGGTTACATTTATTGTTGTTGTGTGTATGTACTTTT
>NC_090766.1:12347474-12370987 GCF_036898095.1 Palaemon carinicauda | reverse complement strand
GTATCTGCTGATGAAGGTCAGGGGATTATGGTCTGTCAAGACCTTAATAGGTGTATCTGAGGAGGAGAGATAAACCTGAAAATGGTTAATAGCAAATACTAAAGCAAGAGTCTCTTTCTCCACAGTGGAATACCTACGTTGGGCGGAGGACAATTTTTTTGAAAAGAATGCGACAGGATGAGAAACTCCCTGCTCGTCATTCTGCAACAACACCGCTCCTACACCAACGTCACTTGCATCCGTGGCAAGAGAAAAAGGAAGGTCAAAATCAGGAGCTCTCAAGACAGGGAAATTAATTAAAACTTTTTAAATTATCAAAAGCCCTTTGCGTTTCATTCGTCCAGACAAATGCTACGTTCTTTCTCAAGAGATTTGTTAACGGATCGGCTATATCCGAAAAATTCCTAACAAACCTTCGGTAGTACCCACTCAAACCAAGGAATCTTCTGACATCCCTCCTACATTTAGGGACTACCATATTTTCAATACTTTCGATATTGGCCTGCTTAGGAGCAACTTTACCATTACCAACCTCATGACCCAAATATACCACCTTCGCCTTTGCGAAATCGCTTTTCTTTAAATTAATTACCAAATTTGCCTTTTTCAACACCTCAAATAGTGCCCTAATACGTTTTAAATGGGTTTCCCAATCATCGCTATAAATAACAATATCATCAATATACACAACACATCCTTCTAAACCATGACTAAAGTATTCATTAACCTCTGAAAGGTAGCAGCCGCGTTCTTCATACCAAACGGCATAACTTTACATTGAAACAATCCCTGTGGTGTTACAAAAGCAGACAGGGCCCTTGCCCGCTTTGAAAGAGGAACTTGCCAATAACCTTTCAACAAATCGAATTTGCTAATGTATTTGGCCTTCCCCATTCGATCAATACAATCCTCAATTCGAGGTAATGGATAACAATCAGATTTAGATAACTCATTCAACTTACGGTAATCAAAACATAACCTGAAATCACCGTCGGATTTCTTGACCAATACAACAGGTGATGACCAAGGACTTTGACTAGGTTCAATTAGGTCATGTTTTAGCATATAATCCACTTCCTTTGCTACAACCTCCTTTTTGAAGGGATTCAACCTGTAAGGAGATTGTTTCACAGGAGTGGCGCTACCTACCTCTACATCATGTTCAAGGACCGAAGTCCTACCCGGTACATCCGAAAATAATTCTTTATAATTAGATACTAAATTTTTCAAAGACCTTTGTTCTTCCTTACCTTAATGTGAAATTACTCCCGAAAATTTTTCCAAAGACTTTCTATTATCCGACCGCCATTCACACCCATTAAAACAATTATCATCAATACCCTCCCCCTCTGAAAAAGAAAAATGGTTATTGTTCTCAGAATCTACCGTGTTCCCAATAGTTGCCACAGGAATGACTTTTTCCCGTTCCATATAAGCTTTCAACATATTTACATGACACAGTTGAAAAGGTTTCCTGCTTTGAGGTGTCTCCACTAAATAGTTAACTTCACTTACTTTTTTCAAAATTTTCCAAGGACCTGAAAAAGAAGCTTTCAATGGATTCCCTGGGAAGGGTAACAAAACCAATACTTTATCGCCTACCGCAAAGTCGCGTGCCTTGGACCTTCTATCAAAGAAAAATTTCATTCTTTTTTGGCTACATAATAAGTTTTCACCCGCAAATTTCCAAGCCTTGGTTAATTTATCGCCTAGATTAGACACATAATCCAATAAATTAACCTCAGGGACGTCTCCCTCCCAAGACTCACGAACCACATCAAGAGGACCTCGAACACAATGACCAAACACAAGGCTGAAAGGCGAAAAACCTAAAGACTGACTTGGGACAGAACGAAAAGCGAACAACAAATAAGGTAATTCCTTATCCCATTCAGAACCATTAATCAAACAATATTTCTTTACCATGGATTTCAGGGTCTGATGAAATCTCTCCAGAGCTCCCTGGCTTTCCGGATGATATGGAGAAGAGGTCACATGTTTTATATTTAACTCTGCCATTTTATCTTTGAAATACCTGCTAACAAAATTAGAACCACAATCCGATTGAATAATCTTAGGCATCCCAAACCTGGTAAAAAAGTCAATTAGTACATCTACAATTTTAACACTTTTTATTGTACGTAGTGGTATTGCCTCGGGATATCGAGACATCCTATCCATGATTGTCAAAATATATTCATTACCCCTACGCGTCTTCGGTAATGGTCCAACCACATCAATAATGACTTCCTTAAAAGGTTCGGAAACTACTGGAATAGGACATAGAGGCGATTTTGGAATCCGCTGATTGGGTTTACCGACCCTCTGTCACACATCACAACTATTGACAAACTTCTTTACATCTGCCTTCAACTTCGGCCAATAATAATTCCCTAACAATTTGCAAGAAGTTTTATGAATTCCAAAATGGCCGGCCAGACCACTTTCGTGCGCCAATGACATTAACTCCTTCCTGTAACCAAAAGGAACCATTATCTGTTTCACAATTTCATAATCAACATTATCCACCCCAATAGGCCTACTCAACCTATATAAAATATTATTAAATATCTTAAATTTGGGACCAGTCATATCAGACACCTCACCTGACTCGATAGAGAGTTCCCGAAACTCCTTTTTCTGGGCTTTGATTAGCTCTTCAGTAGTCCAATTTAACTTGTCCGTTAACATTCCAAGATCTACAGCTAGGCTATCACTACGATCTAAACTACTTAAATCTACATCAATTGCTGACTCTGCAGCGTCAACAATTCTAGCACTAGAACGAGTAACTGCTGCTACTTCACTATTAGGGTTTATCAATATCGGACAATTATTATTCTTCATAGCCACATCATTCCCTAACACAACATCAACCTCCTTAACCGGGAATTTATCAACTATGGCCAATTTCAAATTCCCTGCAAAGGAAGGGCAGATTAAATTAAAATTTTCAATAGCATATGACTTTACAGAATCAGGAAAACCAGCCAATAACACAAATTCCCCACTTTTGGGTACAAAATTACAAGGTAATGCCTCCCTTAGAATCAAAGACTGAGCTGCCCCGGTATCACGCAAAATACGCACTCGTCTTTTCTCGGAAGAATTGGCGAAGGAGACACTACCGAAAGACAAATATCTGTCAAAACAACCAGGTAGTCATTGATCAGCGGATGTTGTTGGGGTAGGTTCTCTCTCTCTCTCTCTTCCACACCCATCACTGGCCTAACATTAGCATTTTGAGATTTTCTAAACGCATAACACATACTCTTTACGTGCCCCTTCTTATTGCAAAAGAAGCACGTCAATGTTTTCAATTTCTCTGGATTATATATATTTGGCCTATTGCCTCTGTTAGGAGAAAAATTATTATTAGCGTTACCCTGATTATTATTACTTCCCTGATTATTTCTACTAAACACCTTAGCATTATTATTAGGATTAGCATTATTATTCCTACCCGTCTTAACCCAACCAGAATTCACCTTTGTCGTTACTCCCCCTAACTCACTCTTATGAGACAAGCAATATTCGTCACTAGCGATGGCTACCTCCTGAACAGTCTCGAGTTTCAACTCTTCGAGGTGGACCTTCAGTTTATCCGGGACACACCTTTTAAACTCCTCCACCAACATTAACTCCTTCAATTTCTCAAAATCTCCCACCTCCTTGGACTTGAACCAATCGCTAGCATACTGTTCCTTCGCCCTGGCAAATTCAACATAAGTTTGTTCCCTACATTTTTCTAAGTTCCGGAAGCGTTGCCTATAAGCTTCAGGGACTAACTCATAGGCCTTCAAGACAATAGCCTTCACACTCTCATAATCTGCTGATAGATCCTCCTCCAGCGTTACATATACCCTCTGAGCTCTTCCAACCAATTTACTTTGTATAAGAGTGGTCCAATACTCTTGGGGCCACTCCAACCTTGCAGCAATCCTCTCAAACGATACAAAAAACTCTGCTACATTATTTTCTTCGAATTTAGGTACAAATTTGAGAGCCTGCGATAAATTAATAGCAGGAGTTACTAACCTATTTGGGGAATGGGCGGGGGAAAAAGAAACTGGGTTTCTCATAGCAATCTCATGCTGCCTCTCCTTTTCTCTTTCCCCTGCCTTAAACTTTTCCATTTCAAATTCCATTTGTCTCAGGGCAATTTGCCTATCCAAAATTTCTACTGACACTACATTATCAGGTTTCACCTCTTGTTCCCCACTTGTCTTTACAGTCTTAACATAATCATAAATTTGCAATAGCAATACACCCTTTCTAATGGACACATCATATTCCAATTCAAAATGCTCTGCAACAATTTCCAAGTCTTCCCTATTTAACTCTGCCAACCTCTCTTGCCACCCCTCTCCTCTAAGGAGTTCGAATACGTTAACAGCCATGATCACTTATTCACACAAAACACTAAATTTACATAAAACAACACCGAGGAGGTGAAAATACACTGCCTGAAAAAAAAAAAATTACCCCAAGAATTAACTTTGCACAAACAGGTGAATACTCAGGAACGAACAATCCTGCCACGGTCGCCACTTGTGATGGCTGGTTTTGACCACCACTCAAAACACTACACTTATCAAATAGTATTCACCATCATACAGTACTAAGTCCACTAAAGGTGGAATAGTAACCAAATGTCAATACGAGTGCAAAGTCAACTCAAGGGGACGAAGAAAATACCACAAAAATTTCCTTAATTTTAATACATAATAACAAGACAGAAATAACACCTGAACCACAATAATACAATAATAAATTATACACACTCAATCTTAACTCCCTGTAAAAGAAAACAATTACACGATTACAGAAAGGTCATCAACACATGCATACTAAATGGAGAGAGGGTCCAGAAAGGAGAAGGCCAACGAAAAGTGAGAACATCCTAACAAATACAAACTAAATATCCCTATCAAATTGACGATGGCTGGTGTGATTCAAAGGCTTTCACAAGCTTCACTAATGACGTCAGCTGTCTATCAACGGTCGTGATCACGATACTTTAACAGGTATAAATATTATTACCTTGGGACAGAGAGGTCCCCTTGGCTTTTACTGCACCAAGGGCAGTGCACAAAATGTTAAGATGAACTGGATCCTCGCTGCAGAGAATGGATATCCAAAGAAAGCTAAATAGCTTCACACTGTAGCTCTGCAATGGCGAGGAGTAAATATAATCCAGTAGCAAATGTCGTGCCCTTCAATGTTGGAGGCTCAGAAACACACTAAGGAACCATCCTCAAAAAAAGCCCCTCCAAAACTCCGTTCACGCAGGAGCGCAGCCACGTAACCCACACCACTTGAAAATATAAAACAGCCGTTAGTCCATTATAAACACTAACATAACCACCAGTGAAAAGACAAACTATCAAAAAAAAAAGTAAACAATAAGTCTACAATATTTTAAACCTTATACATCTATAAAAACTTAAATAATTTAGAAAAATAAAGCAATAATATTACAATATATATATATATATATATATATATATATATATATATATATATATATATATATATATATATATATATATATATATATATATATATATATATATACAGAGGCCCATATACATATATGAAATATCTAAATACATAATATATATACTACATGCAGTGTATATACAGTATATATATATATATATATATATATATATATATATATATATATATATATATATTTATTGGCTTGATGAGATTTGTTTACGCTTCGTTATAATTTGCTCTGCTCGTGTAGCGAAAATGAGTTCATTCCATTTTCAGATTTTTTTTTTGTATTCGAGTCTCTCTCTCTCTCTCTCTCTCTCTCTCTCTCTCTCTCTCTCTCTCTCTCTCTCTCTCTCTCTCTCTCTCTCACAGTGGTAATTATATATAACGATATACGATGCATTTTCAAATAATGTTTGAACTCCTCGCCTTGATTTTTTGCACTAAATCCAAAGATCAAAATAATGGAAGAGAGAAACAGGAAGAGGAAGGAAACCCCAATGTCTTTTGCTTTACATCTACCATTTCTTTATTTTGAACTTCAAATGTTCAAAATAGTAGCAAATTTTCTTTTGTTGAACAGGTTGACACAAGTCTTTTTATAGTTTATATATGAAATATCCGTTTAGATGTTATTGTTTATAAACTGTTTTATTTGAATTGTTCATTATTTCTCATATCGTTTATTTATTTTCTTATTTCCTTTCCTTACTGGGATATTTTTCCCCGTTGGAGCCCTTGGGCTCAGCATCTTGCTTTTCCAACTAGGGTTGTAGCTTAGCTAGTAATAATAATAATAATAATAATAATAATAATAATAAAATTATTATTATTATTATTATTATTATTATTATTATTATTATTATTATTACTTGTTGAGTTACAACCCTAGTTGGATAGAGCAGGATGCTATAAGCCCAGGGGCCCCAACAGGGAAAATAGCCCAGTGAGTAAAGGAAACAAGGAAAAATAAAATATTCTAAGAACAGTAACACCATTAAAATGAATATTTCCTGTATAAACTATATTACTTAACACAATAAGAGGAAGAGAAATAAGTTAGAAAATGAAAATAGTAGTAATAATAATAATAATAATAATAATAATATTAATAATAATGTCATAAAGTGACATTTATAGAGATCGCCAAGTTACATACCAAACAGGTCGAAAATAAAGTTCCATGAATTTAAAAAAAAAAAAACTCAGAAAATAATGTAATCTATCTGTGCCTGTGTTTCTAGTGTACTGCAAGAACCAATGAATTTGCTTTTAATAATACGAGATGTCTGTAAGTAAATCTTGGTTATCATCCTCACCATCATCATCATCATCATCTTTAGCCGTAATTAGTTCACTGTTAAATGAAGAGGCATCATGCATGTCCACATGCGTCTGTTTATGGTGTTTATATGTGTTCATATGTGTGTATATACATACACACACATACATATATATATATATATATATATATATATATATATATACATATATACATATATATGTGTGTATATATATATATTTATATATATATATATATATATATATATATATATATATATTTATATATATATCATCATCATCATCATCATCATCATCTCCTCTTACGCCTATTGACGCAAAGGGCCTCGGTTAGATTTCGCCAGTCGTCTATATCTATACAGCATATTATATATATATATATATATATATATATATATATATATATGTATATATATATATATATATATATATATATATATATATATATATATATATATATATATAACCAGACACTTGCTCCTTATCATATAGGGGAGAATATCAGATTATCAAGAACGTTGGTCACGCTTCTTACCATGACATCTTCTGCAGTCATTATCTCTCTCCCCCAGTAGCCCCCCTGATGGCCATTGTCTGATTTTAGAAACCCACTTGGAAGATACTGGCTCGTTGCTATCTCCCCTGTGGTTATATTTCGCTTGATGAGCCCATTTAAGTCCTGGTGACTCTGCCATTATCATTGTGGGACTCTCTTCTTTCTCTATTTTTTTCTCGTGAAAGGGTATTGCGTATCTGTGACTTTTACTTGTGGGTTGGGCATGACCTGGTGACTGCAGATAATAGCTGTTCTTAGTAACTTAATTTTCATTGCCTAACTATCAAACATCTTTTATATATATATATATATATATATATATATATATATATATATATATATATATCACACGTAGAGAGTAGAGGTCCCCTTTTTTATTTTGTTTCATTTGTTGATGTCGGCTACCCCCCCAAATTGGGGAAAATGCCTTGGTATATGTATGTATGTATGTATGTATATATATATATATATATATATATATATATATATATATATATATATATATATATATACATATATATATATATATATATATATATATATATATATATATATATATATGTAAACTACCTTATCATGATCGGTATTTTAATGTATTTCATTATTATTATTATTATTATTATTATTATTATTAATAACTGGGGTCCATAAGGTACTAGAAGGGTTGAATGTCACTTTTTGTTTTACGTGTTTTTCTTTATTAGTAGACTATTTTATCTTGACCAGTGTTGTAATGTATTATTATTATTATTATTATTATTATTATTATTATTATTATTATTATTATTATTACCTCCGCCAACGAAGTTGGAGGGACGTTATGTTTTACCCTCTGTTTGTGTGTGTTTGCTTGTGAACAGCTTTCTGGCCACAATTTTAATCGTAGAGTATTAAACCTTTCAAGGATTAATTGTTATGTTAAGACGTAGAAGTAATTCAATTTTAAAAGTCCTAGGTCAAAGGTCGAGGTCAAGGTCGAGTAAAAGGTCAACAGAATTAACCCTAAGGCAAGCTGGTTTCGAAAAATAAGGTATGCACTCTCAGTGTTTTCTAGTAATTATTATTTTTATTATTATTATTATTATTATTATTATTATTATTATTATTATTACCTCCGCCAACGAAGTTGGAGGGACGTTATGTTTTACCCTCTGTTTGTGTGTGTTTGCTTGTGAACAGCTTTCTGGCCATAATTTTAATCGTAGAGTAATGAAACTTTTACGGATTATCTGTTATCTAAAAAGTAGGAAATGATCAAATTTTAGAAGGTCAGGGTCAGAGGTCAAGATCACGGTCGAGCAAAGTGTCCAATTCACGTAACCAGCTATAAGCTTGGACATGGTTGTCACAGAGACTTCAAACTTGGTTCATATTTGAGTGTATTAAAATCCACGCCGATTAATACATGTTAAGGTCAAAGTTCAAGGTCAAGAAATAAACTGCTGCGGCGGAGGTCTGCGCTCTACTATTGCCCATGTAGTGGTATTGTGTTATTATATCGTAACGGTAGCACCAACACTATAGTCAATTCTTTTTAGTGAGGCAAATTTTCACCGACTCGAAGGGGTGCCCTTTCCCTCGGAAAAGTTTCCTAATCGCTGATAGGTTAGACAAGATAATTCCAACCAATCAGATAGCAGGAAACTTTTCCGAGCTAAAAGGGCATCGCTGTGAGTCAGTGCAAATGCACCTCATTAAAAAAAAATTCAATATAGAGTGAGTTGTGCTTTGCTCTAAATAAAGAAATTGAAATCTGAAGGAGATCATTTTGAATTCAGGGGGCCTTCAGCCACTCGGGAAGCAATTGCAGCTAAAGAAATTGCTTCGAGTCGTTCGAAACAGACAAGGATATTTTGAAGAACTTTCTATCTCGTTCTTATAGTTTGTGGAGTAAATTTTCCAGATTGAAATTGGTATGGAAATTGTTATTAGTAGTGTACGCAACCCGTCTAAATTGACGGCTAAATATTGAGATAGATATGTACACACGCGCACTCGCATCCCCTCTCCTCTCACCAGGGTATGACTATTCTCCCTCTCCTTATCCGAGGGAAGAGGTGAATGTAACTGGATAGATATACAGTATATAGCCAGACACTTGCTCTTTAGTATACAGGGGAGACTATTATTATTATTATTATTTTTATTATTATTATTATTATTATTATACTTGCAGTTGCTGTAATTGTATAATTGGCTGATGGAAATGTCGTAAAAAATATCAATGGAAGGCAAAATGTATTTTTTTTTTTATAAACAATCTAGAGTATTTTGATCGTATTTGTTTGGATGATTTTCTTTTATGTATGTTCTCTAAGTGTATTTTGGAAATTCGTGGAAGCAATGGTTGCAAATAGATATTTTTTAGGTTCGTATTATTCCTTAAATAATTACTATTTTAGTTTGTCTTGGTATGTGTGTTTTCGGGAGGAATAAAGTTAGAATTTTTATGTACATCTGTATCTCTGTCTGTCTGTCTTCTTGTGTTTATTTGAAACTGAAACTGGAAATATTGTGCTGATACTTCTGTTAAAAATGTGCCATAAAACGGTAAGAATCCTGGAATAAATGTTGCCTGGCATTTACCCTTTTAAAACCGGTTATATTGACGGAAAGGAGTAATATTACGGTCACTGACCCGTAAAAGATAATAACAAAGTAGGGTAAAAATTACGGTCGCCTGTACTTTGCTGAAATACGGCTGAAAACAGTATAGTTTTACGGAGAATTTCCGATTAAATTTTTTTTTTCTTTTTTGAGTGATCAGCTAGGGGCCTAGTCCTTGTCAATCTAGAATGGTAAGATTCTAGTTTATTGTGGAAATTCGTTGAAACACCTTTTGGCCATTAATACTTTGAGTTTTTGGATCGTATTATTCCTCAAATCATTAATAAATATTATAGTTTGTCTTCATACATGTGCTTTTTGAAGGAATAAAAACAGAATTTTTATTTACATCTGCACCTCTGTCTCTCTGTCTCTGCAACTCTGCTTCTCTGTATCTCTGCTTCTCTGTCTCTCTGCCTTTTATTTCTGCTTCTCTGTATCTGTATCTCAGCCTCTCTGCCTCTGTAACTCTGCTTCTCTGTCTCTCTGCCTTGTATTTCTGCTTCTCTGTATCTGTACATCTGTATCTCAGCCTCTCTGCCTCTGTGTCTTTGCCTCTTTGCCTCTGTATCTCTACCTCTTTATTTCTTTCTCTCAGTATCTGTCTCTGCCTTTGTGCCTCTGCCTCTGTATTTCTGTCTCTGTATCTCTGTCTCTCTATCCCTGCCTCTCTGTATATCTGCTTCTCTGTATCTCTTCCTCTCTGCCTGTGTATCTCTATCTCTGTCTCTCTACCTTTCTGTATCTCTGCCTCTTTGCCTCGGTGTCCCTGCCTCCGTATCTCTGCCTCTTTGCCTCGGTGTCCCTGCCTCTGTATCTCTGCCTCTTTGCCTCGGTGTCCCTGCCTCTGTATCTCTGCCTCTTTGCCTCGGTGTCCCTGCCTCTGTATCTCTGCCTCTTTGCCTCGGTGTCCCTGCCTCTGTATCTCTGCCTCTTTGCCTCGGTGTCCCTGCCTCTGTATCTCTGCCTCTTTGCCTCGGTGTCCCTGCCTCTGTATCTCTGCCTCTTTGCCTCGGTGTCCCTGCCTCTGTATCTCTGCCTCTTTGCCTCGGTGTCCCTGCCTCTGTATCTCTGCCTCTTTGCCTCGGTGTCCCTGCCTCCGTATCTCTGCCTCTTTGCCTCGGTGTCCCTGCCTCCGTATCTCTGCCTCTTTGCCTCGGTGTCCCTGCCTCTGTATCTCTGCCTCTTTGCCTCGGTGTCCCTGCCTCTGTATCTCTGCCTCTTTGCCTCGGTGTCCCTGCCTCTGTATCTCTGCCTCTTTGCCTCGGTGTCCCTGCCTCTGTATCTCTGCCTCTTTGCCTCGGTGTCCCTGCCTCTGTATCTCTGCCTCTTTGCCTCGGTGTCCCTGCCTCTGTATCTCTGCCTCTTTGCCTCGGTGTCCCTGCCTCTGTATCTCTGCCTCTTTGCCTCGGTGTCCCTGCCTCTGTATCTCTGCCTCTTTGCCTCGGTGTCCCTGCCTCTGTATCTCTACCTCTGTATTTTTGCCTCTCTGTATCTGTCTCTGCCTTTGTGCCTCTGAATCTCTGTCTCTGCCTCTGTATTTCTGTCTCTCTATCTCTGTATATCTGCCTCTCTGTACTCTGCCTTTCGGTATCTCTACCTCTTTATTTCTGGCCCTGTATTTCTGCCTCTCTGAATCTGTCCCTGCCTTTTTGCCTCTGTATCTCTGCCTCTCTGCCTGTGTATCTCTACCTCTGTCTCTCTGTCTTTCGGTATCTCTACCTCTTTATTTCTGCCTCTGTATGTCTTTCTCTCTGCCTCTTTGTTTGTCTGCTTCTCTGTTATTACTTGAAATTGGTAAACCCTGAAAGGCCCATTGGAGAATATTTCTCAACCGGATATTGTAGTTTTGGGGGGAGAATTGTGCTGAATTTTAAACCCCTTTTCAAAAGACGGTATCGGAATCTCTTCGTATTCCTGTTTGTATTTGTAAACTTGGAAGTTTCTACACCTGGAGGAATTTTGGAATATTCTTGGAACTGGAGCTGAATCTTTTGTCCTTGTCCTTCTTTTCAACAAAATCTTCTAAAATTTTACATATCCTATTCTTACCTTCTCCCTTTTTCGTTTATAATTTCGCTTGTTCCATTTTCCGTTATTTATCTCCCTACTATTCGCTGCTGCACTTATTCTATATTCCATTGGTGTTCCTTCCATCTGTTTTCGTTTATAATTTCGTCTTTTCCATTCTCCATTATTTATCTCCCTTCTTCCATTTACCCTTGTCCTTATTCGTTATTCTATTGGTTATTTTTACTACTATTACCACGTGAGTTTCGTTGACTTCTTTTTCACTTATTTTTGCAAGAAGGTTTAAAGTTAAAGGCCGCTCATGAATGGCCTCTGAAGAAGTATCACGAAACTAGTCAGGACTTGATCTTGTATTTCATATTTTCATTTTCCCTGTGGTTCTTTCGCATCTGAGCATCACGTTGCCTTGTGATGTTTACGCATATATATATATATATATATGTGTATGTATATATATATATATATATATATATATATTTGTATATATATATACATATATATATATATATATATATATATATATATATATATAATCCAGAAATACCTTTCAAAATCATCGAATATATATATATATATATATATATATATATATATATATATATATCTATATATCTATATATTCATATATATATATATATAAATATATATATATATATATATATATATATATATATATATATTTATATACATATATATATATATATATATATATTTATATACATATATATATATATATATATACATATATATATATATATATATATATATATATATATATCATACTCACATTTTTTATATATAAGAATATTTTTAGCTTATTTCAAAATCCCTTTTTTTATCATAATATTGTAGATTTTTTTTAGAGTATCGCTTTCATTGTTCGCCGGGAAAGACAATCTTAAGAAGCTCATTTCGTAAAGTGCTCCCCTAATAGAACGTCCATTATTATGTCACTTTAGGTGGGTACTACTATACCCTCATTATGGAAGGAGAAATGTGTACGGAGGGTAACCCAAAAATTGGTAGCCTTAAAAAGGGCAACACAAAAATTGGTGCCTTAAAAAGGGCAACCCAAAAAATGGTAGCCTGATAAAGGTAAACACAAAAATTGGTAGCTTATATAAGGTCAAGCCAAAAATTGGTAGCCTTAAAAAGGGCAACACAAAAATTGGTAGCCTAGAAGAGGGCAACACAAAAATTGGTAGCCTTAAAAAGGGCAACACAAAAATTGGTAGCCAAAAAAAAAGGGCAACCCCAAAATTAGTGGACTAAGAAAGGGACAACCCTAAAACTGGTAGCCTTAAATAGGGCAACACAAAAATTGGTAGCCTAAAAAAGGCCAACCCAAAAATTGGTAGCCTAAAAAGGGCAACCCAAAAATTGGTAGCCTAAAAAAGGGCAACTCAAAAAGTGGTAGCCTAAAAAAAGGGCAACCCAAAAATTGGTAGCCTTAAATAGGGCAACACAAAAATTGGTAGCCTAAAAAAGGCCAACCCAAAAATTGGTAGCCTAAAAAAAGGGCAACCCAAAAATTGGTAGCCTTAAAAAGGGCAACCCAAAAAGTGGTGGTCTAAAAAGGGCAGCAGAAAAACTGGTAGCCTTAAAAAGGTAACCCTAAAAAGGACACCCTCAAAAAAGGACAACCCTTAAAAAACGACAATCTTCCATAAAGGACAACCCAAGAAAAACGAGAACCCCAAGAAAGGCAACCCTAAAAATGACAACCTCAAAAAAGGGCAACGCTAAAAATTGACAACCCCAGCAAACAGTAACCTTAGAAAGGGGGACCTAATTGGTAACCTAAAAAAAGGGCAATTTAAAGAAAGGGCAACCCAAAAGAGGGTATGTTTTACCCCCTGTTTGTGTGTGTGTTTGTTTGTGAACAGCCTCCTGGCCACAATTTTAATCGTAGAGTAATGAAACTTGCAGGGATTAAATTATGTAAAAAAACTATAAATTATCAAATTTTGGAGCGTCAAGGTCAAAGGTCAATGTCACGGTCAAGCAAAATGTCCATAAGTTTGGACATCGCTGTCGCAGATTTCAAACTTGGTTCATATTTGAGTGTATGAAATTCCACACCAATTAATACATGTTAAGGTCAAAGGTCAAGGTCGAGAAATAAGCCGCGGAGGTCTGCACTCTACTGAGTGCCCCTTTTGTTGTTGTTATTATTATTATTATTACTATTATTATTATTATTATTATTATTATTATTATTATTATTATTATTATTATTATTATTATTATTGTTGTTGTTATTGCTTCAATCGCGATCATAATATTAACATAGTACCTAGATAAAATTTGTATGATTTCCTGTAATCTGCTGTGTAATATACGCTTCTTCTACATTGTATTTTGTATTATATTGGACCTGCAATTGTTAAAATGATATATACTTAATGAAATGGTAAATAGAATGTTTATGAAGAAAGTAATAAATGATTTAAGAATGGCGGAATAGATGTAATATTCAATAATGAAATAACAAATTAAATACATAAGAATTAAGTAGTTAATTTAATATATAAGAATAAAGTGATAAATGAAACATTTAAGAATAAAATAACAAATGAAACATATAAGAAAGGAGTAATAAATGTAAAATATTTGTACAATCGAACCTCAAATGTATATTCAAAGGAATAAATTCTATTATTCTAAATGTGGTTATAAATGAGGCGCTCGAACAAGCGAGTAGAATTCAGAATTCTAACTTTAAAAGGACTTCATGAAGATTAATTTGACTAGAACTGCACCAAACAGATATGCTTTAAAATCATTGCCCAAATGGACACTTTTACATGGTCTTTCATGTAAAAGAAATTTGAGATTGCAACTGGAAATAGCCAGAACAAATGACCTGTCACATTCTCACGTATTGCAACGCATTTTACATATTGCAACGATGTTGACACCTTCCAGTGCGATACTTTTTTAAGTGAGTGTCACCATGGTGACACTAAGGACTGTTCAAATTATTTCAGGTGTTGAATTATACAGATAACACTCGTGTCGTGTGTACTTTACACAGGTTTGATAATATCCAACATTTACAGGAAAACTATATTAGAAAATTTCATTAAATTTTCAAATTCCATAGTGGCACTATCCATTTCTTCCCTTTCAGGTAGAAACATTTTGTCTGTATTATGCTGCATAAATGTATAATTCTCTTTATATATAAACGACACCCGGATAGAGGAAGGTGTTGGAAGCCTATCTCGACACTGTTAGAAATTACTTGTTTTACTTTGATGGCTGCTTTTCCAGTCCCATACAGCTGGGGAACCCCACTCTCCACAGGACCTCCACTGTCGTTTTACCTTGTTCGTTCAGAGTATTTAACGTTTCATATCGCGTATTGTTCATTTACTGTTAAATCGTCACTGTCAAAGGACTCATGAAATAAGAAAGTCTTTAGTTTCCTCTTGAAAGCCTTAATGTCTTCAATCATTCGAATGTTTCGTGGGAGCTTATTATATAGTCTCGGGGCCGCATATTTAAAGGCTCTGGAGCCTAAAGTAGACATAAATCTAGGTTCCATTAAAAAACGGTAAATGTCTGGCAACAATTTTCCAGTATTTTTACCGTTTTAAAAATGGATATATTGACGTAAAAGAGTGATATTACACTCACCAACCCGTAAAAATATAATTATAAAGTATGGTAAAATTACGGTCGCCTGTATTTTAAGAATTTCCGATTAAAATTACTGATTTTTTTAACTGTGTATTTCTGTGAGTGACACCTCTTCTTCTCCGCCTCCTCCTCCTCCTTCTTCTTCTTCTTCTTCTTCTTCTTCTTCTTCTTCTTCTTCTTCTTCTTCTTCTTCTTCTTCTTGTATTAACGTGTTTTTTTTTTTTTCATTTGCTTTGGGGTTGACCCTGGTCTCGATCGGCTGCCCTGCCTGACATCACTTAGACCCCGGTAGCGTATGTTCGTTAGTTTCTTTGGCCGATGTGGTAACGTTCCTGACTGGTGAACGCCAGACTGGGGTTCGAGTCCGGCTCAAACTCGGTAGTGCCGTTGGTCGATGCAACCTCACCAACCTTGTGAGCTAAGGGATAAGGGGGTTTGGGTGAGCGTATATGTCTATCTGCTGAGTCATCTGCAGCCATTGTCTGGCCCTCCCTGGTACTAGCTTGATGGAGTGGAGCTAAAGTATTTTTTCTTTGGAATTGAGAATTAATGTGTATTTATAATTAATTATCTCATCTCTGATAAGAGTTTTATAATTCTCTCTCTCTCTCTCTCTCTCTCTCTCTCTCTCTCTCTCTCTCTCTCTGGGTATTTATAGGTAACTAGTGTCTACGACCTGTTAAAAATTATTGCTAAATGTTTATATATATCTGCGCACACATGCGTACGCAAACCCCTCTCACCAGGGTAGGACTACTCCCTCTCCGGAAAGAAAGAAATATATATATATATATATATATATATATATATATATATATATATATATATATATATATATATAAACCCAGACACTTGCTCTCTATTATGTAGGGGAGGTTACCCCTGATAAAAGTTATATTCTCTCTCTCTCTCTCTCTCTCTCTCTCTCTCTCTCTCTCTCTCTCTCTCTCTCTCTCTCTCTCTCTCTCAGTTTTGTTTTCCCTCGATATGTTCATCATCTTCAATATAATTACATATCAGACACTGCCACTGGCATTCAATTTTTAAGAATCGACAGTTGATTGATTCGTAAGGCATTGTAGTCATACAATTCATACAATAGCTCGGATGTATTATGATGTTTCAAATAATGATTTGATGATGAATAGCTCTTAAATAGGAACCTCTAAGGACTTCTAATTATGGCGTTGTTTTACAACAATTATCTTATGAATTAAAAGATTTCGATGGTAATTAATTGCCTCATTAAGATGACCTTTGAGCTTGAAGGTTTTAAAGGCCGCTCATGAATGGCGGAGGTACGGGTCAGTGACATTGCCCTATCAAGCAGGAAAATGCCCTGGAGACTGGCCAATATATACATATGATCAGCGACCAAGCATCCTGTCTATCCAAGCTAGGACCAAGGAGTGACAGGCAATGGCTGATGATAGCTACTTTCCCCATTGGAGCCCTTGGGCTTGTAGCATCCTGTTTTTCCAACTGGGGTTGCAGCTTGGCTGATAATAATTATAATAATAATAATAATAATAATAATAATAAACTAAGCATTTATCTTGTAGTATACAGTACTCATTTGATTGAGTTCCTGTTTATTTTCGATATTATTCTAAACCCACAAAATCTCTCTCTCTCTCTCTCTCTCTCTCTCTCTCTCTCTCTCTCTCTCTCTCTCATGGTCCTTTTAAGTAAGGCTACAATTAGTTCTAGTACATGGCTCTCTCTCTCTCTCTCTCTCTCTCTCTCTCTCTCTCTCTCTCTCTCTCTCTCTCTCTCTCTCTCTCTCTCGATACTCACCATCTATACAAATAATCAGCGCCTAAGCCACTCTCACCCAAGCTAGGACCAAGAAGGGCCAGGCAATGGCTGCTAATGACTCAGCAGATACGCCTAAAGGCTTCCCCAAACCCCCTATCCCTAGCTCACAAGGACAGTTAGGTTGCAGACTCAATTAGAAAGAACCAAGCTTAAGCGGGTCTGGAACCCCTATCCGATAGCTTGCGAGGCATATTTCCTGGTCCCTCTTATTGGCTTTTTTCCCTCAGAGGGAAAGGAGGTTGAAATTGCTCTTGGAAATTGGTAATCGTAAAGTTTTGAAGCAAAACGCTCGACCGCCATTTCTTGCTTTTCCTTAGAAGGGTCTTACATTGAGTTGTATTGCTCGCTCGTAAGGGATTTAAATGATTCCATTAATTCACTGTTGCATTCCTGATTCGGGATTGCTTTTCTGTTCGTTGAAGAGTCTAGTTAGAACATCTGAATTGCCTGATTAATATTCAGTCATATTTTGTTTTTCAGATGTAAGAGAATTAGAAAGTATTTTTTGTAGTGATTTGTTAAGTATCTTTTATGGATATTATATATATATATATATATATATATATATATATATATATATACATACATATACTGTATATATATATATATATATATACACATATACTGTATATATATATATATATATATATATATATATATATATATATATATATATATATATATATATGTATGTGTATATATAAATATATATATATATATATATGTGTGTGGATATATATATATATATATATATATATATATATATATATATGTGTGTGTGTGTGTGTGTGTGTGTAGCCATTTCTAGTCCACAGCAGGAGAAGGGCCTCAGACATGTCTTTATTCATGTCTGGGTTTTGGCCGGTTTCCATCACCACTCTGGCCAGAGCGTATTAGTGATGGTGGGTGTTTTTCGTCGAATCGCTCACAGCAAAACAACCTAGTATGTCTGGCCCACGATTGTACGGCTTTGCTGATCATGGCGATACACAAACCCTTTAACCACGTTAAGGGATATAAAATCTAAACATATGTATTTGCGTTCATAATCTCTCTCTCTCTCTCTCTCTCTCTCTCTCTCTCTCTCTCTCTCTCTCTCTCTGTGTCTGTCATCAGATATTATGAAGACATAGTTGACAGTAACATTGTCCTTTTTAAACCGGTACGGATTTCAAAGGGACGAAGTCATCAAAACAACTTTCTCAATGCAAGAAATTTAATATACTTTGATTACATTTAATCTCAGGACTTCAAAGATTTGGTGTATTTATTTTTAAAGATTCGCTCTAGGAGTTTGCAGTTACTATCTGCATTCTCGTGTCGTGTGGTAGTTATGAAATGTTAATGTGTACAGTATGTCATGTTGGGTGAGTTATGTACGTTGGTTATTTTTATTTATTAGAGGCTTGTATTCGTGTACACACACACACACACACACACACACATATATATATATATATATATATATATATATATATATATATATATATGTATGTATATATATGTATATATATATAAAATGAAAAGGAGGACGAATAGTCTGGACAACATCTTTCAATTTATTGGTGCCGACGTTTCAGGACTCATCCCATTATCAAGGCTAAAATGGACATATAAAACATTATAAGCAAAACTCAGTAAAAATATATAAAATACAAAAAAAGACAGTCAAAATTAAAATTTAAATTATAAACACAGTTACAAGTAAAATATGGAGATAAAAATATTAACTAAGAGAAAAGTATCTTAAAATTAAATTTACAAAATTCAAAATTGTCTAAGGAGACCAACCTGTCTGGAACAGACTAGAGTACTGAGTGACTATCTGAAGGACAGTACTCTGGAAGAAAATTCTAAATTTGCCAGCTTAAGCGATGTGGAGGGGGACAGAGGATAATTGGCTGTTTAGTTTAGGAGCCTTTTCTGTAATCATTAACGATTCCAATACTAGTAGAGAGGAGTTATTTGGCGCTTGAGCTATGATTTCAAAGTTTTTATAAGCAATGTTGGTCTTGCATTTACTTGCATGTTCTCTGATGGTTGAGAATTCTTTGGTTTTGAGCGCACATCCAGTTCTATGACTCACTCCCCGATGCGCATCTATGCGAACTTTCAGCAATCTTTTTGTGGAACCCACATAATTTCCGAGATTACATCTCGGACAAGTAAACATATAGACCACTGAAGAACGCATTAGATCGGGGAGAGAATCCTTAATTCTAAACATAGATCCCACTGTCAGGGGATTCTTAAAAATAAGTTTAAAATCCAGACTCGGAAAATTGTTTAAAATGACCTTTTTAATTTGTTTCCCATATTTTCCGTTCTTAATAAAAGGCAGAGGCATAAAAAATCATTTTTGGTACTGTAGGAACTTGAAGTTTAGGTTGGTAATGCTTAGTCAGAAATTTGTTAACTAATCTATAAAATATTTTAGTTGGAAAACAGTTATCCTTGAAATGCTGCTTCAAAAAGACTATTTCATTATGAAAGGATGTCCAGTCAGACGAAAGGTTTTTATAGGTTGTACATGAAGGATCTAATTTAATGATGTTACTGTTCTTGAAATATTTTATTTTGATTGTTTATCTTCTCTTGCAATTTATCCTCTCTTGTTTCCTTTCCTCACTGGGCTATTATTTTCCCTGTTGGAGCCCTTGGACTTACAGTATCTTGCTTTTCCAACTAGGAAAAAGCTTGTATCAATACTAGATGTATATATACAACAACAACAACAACTGTAGCCGTTTCTAGTCCACTGCAGGACAAAGGCCTCAAATATTTCCTTATTCGTATATGGGAGTTTGGCCATTTCATCAACACTCTGGCCATTCACCACTCTCATATAAACCCCGCTCAGAAAGGGTTATATATATATGTATATATATATATATATATATATATATATATATATATATATATATATATATATATATTGCGTGGCAATTTGAAAAAAAATTTCTTTTACATATTTTGAGGGAAAAAATTATCTGGAGATATGAGTGAGAAAATGTTGTGACTATATTATTATTATTATTATTATTATTATTATTATTATTATTATTATTGTTATTATTATTACTATCCAAGCTACAACCCTAATTGGAAAAGCAAGATGCTATAAGCCCAGGGGCTTCAACAGGGAAAAATAGCTCGGTGAGGAAAGGAAATAAGGAAATAAATAATTGAAGAGAACAAATTAACAATAAATCATTCTAAAATAAGTAACAACGTCAAAACAGACATGTCATATACAAACTATTAACAACATCAAAAACAAATATGTCATAAATAAACTATAAAAAGACTCATGTCCGCCTGGTCAACAAAAAAGCATTTGCTTCAACTTTGAACTTTTGAAGTTCTACTGATTCAACAACCCGATTAGTTACTTCAAATGACTATTACACATTGTAGCCCCTCATATATTTAAGGATGAGAGAGAGAGAGAGAGAGAGAGAGAGAGAGAGAGGAGAGAGAGAGAGAGAGAGAGAGAGAGAGAGAGAGAGAGAGAGAGAGAGAGAGAGAGATTACAGCCTTGCGAGACCTATTAGATCACCCACCAAAGTTGGATTTGCCTTAATTCAACCGAAGAGCGTAAAAACATGAGACCTTTTTTTCCAGCTTCGACCGAACATTAAAGCTTAATTGACGTTGTTTTTGGAACTATGATGAGCAGTAGAAGTTGGGATGAGTTGCTATCTACTCTAATGATGTACTAATTATATACAGAAGAATGTTGGGAGTTATGTAAAAAGCTGGAAATTATTGAAGCTTGGAAGGTCAAGGTCAAAGATAAAGGTCACGTTCAAGTAAAATATCAAAACACGTAATCAGCCTAAGTTTGGACACTGTTGTCACAGACTTCAAACCTAGTTCATATTTGAGTGTATGAAAATCCACGCCAATTAATACATGTTAAGGTCAAAGGTCAAGGTCGAGCAAATGGTTGAGAAATAAGTTGCCGTGCCGGAGGTCTGCGCTCTATTGAGTGCCCTTCTAGTTGAAAAGTTGTTTTTTCTAACTTGTGAAGTTTTGCTACCCAAGATATCTTATACTTTTTCATTGGTTTAAGATCAACTTTATTTCCTTTCCTCATTGGGTGGCTTTCCCTGTTTGGAGTCTCTCTCTCTCTCTCTCTCGCTCTCTCTCATACACATACAAAGAGCAATTTTCTCTCTCATACACAGATTAATTATCTCTCTCTCTCTCTCTCTCTCTCTCTCTCTCTCTCTCTCTCTCTCACACACACACACACACAAAACATTCTCGGTCTCACACATGCATAGAGGAATTCTCTCTCTCTCTCTCTCTCCTCTCTCTCTCTCTCTCTCTCTCTCTCTCTCTCTCTCTCACAAAGCTATTTTCAGTCTCACACACATACATGGAATATTTATCTCTCTCTTATACACGGCCATTCTCTCTCTCTCTCTCTCTCTCTCTCTCTCTCTCTCTCTCTCTCTCTCTCTCTCTCTCTCTCTCTCTCTCGTCTTTCACACAAGCATAGAGTAATGATCTCCCATACACAGAATAAATCTCTCTCTCTCTCTCTCTCTCACACACACACACACATACACACACATACACACACACACACACACACACACACACAAAGCTATTCTCAGTCTCACACACATATATAGAATATTTATCTCTCTTATACACGGCAATTCTCTCTCTCTCTCTCTCTCTCTCTCTCTCTCTCTCTCTCTCTCTCTCTCTCTCTCTCTCTCTCTCCTCACACAAACATAGAGTAATGATCTCTCATACACAGAGTAAATCTCTCTCTCTCTCTCTCTCTCTCTCTCCTCCTTCTCTCTCTCTCTCTCTCTCTCTCTCTCTCACATACACATACACAAACAGTAACTCTCCTCTTGCGGCGTAAAAGTAACATGTTTACAGAAGATGGATTGCCCAAAGGAATGTTGTTTGACTTCAATTACACCCAAATTACCGCTAGATATAAAACGGCCCAGTTGTTTACCTTTCATTCATTGTTTTCTCTCGACGGTTATTGCTCATTTCGTTGGTGTTTGTTCGGAGAGATTTCTGAAATATGGTTTGATAAAAGCATCCGAAATAGTCTCTTTGTTTTGTCTTGTTTTGTAGGGGATTTTTTTTTTTAAGTGTATTTCATCAGCAGCCGTTACCTGGCCCTCCCTGGTCCTTGCTTGATGTAAAGAGGACGGGGGTGTTGATCATATGTATATATGGCCAGTCTCTAGGGCATTGTCACTGTGCCTGGCCTCTACCATTCACGAGCGACCTTTAAACCTTTCAAGCTTTTGCAACAAATTGTCAAGTCCCTTGGGCATTGTCCTGGTCCCTTGCCTCTGCCATTCACGAGTGATCTTTAAACCTTTCAACCTTTTGCAACAAATTATTATATTGTTATCAAAATGCCATAAAAGGAATAGTCATGCAACTCTTATATTTTACTGTCATGTGGTTTTGGACAGTGATCATATGTATATATGGTCAGTCTCTAAGGCATTGTCACTGTCCCTTACCTCTGCCATTCACGAGAGACCTTTAAACCTTTACAACCTTTTGCAACAAATTATTTTTGTCTTCAGAAAGCCCTAAACTAATTGCCATTTGGTTGTTATGTTTTACTGTCATGTGTTCTTCATCGGTGATCATAGGTAGATATATTCGGTCTCTAGAACATTGTCCTGCTAGGACATGGTCACAGTCCCTTGCCTCTGCCATTCATGAGCGACTTTCAAACCTTTTCAACCTTTTGCAACGAATTGTTATATTGTTTTCAGAATGACATAAAAGGAATAATCACGCAACTCTTATATTTCACTGTCATGTAACGATTGATAAAAAGCATTGAAGAGAGGGCCTTTACCTTTATGAATTTTACCCGACTTATTCTCTCTGACTTTACATCTGGGCTAACTGTTCTTGACGGAGGGTAGCCAGGTTGGCCTTTTTCAGACCAAACCCCTCATTTGTGGCCTTTTTTTCCGTGCTAAATATCTCAATTTGTCCTTTTTAAAATTGATTGAACATAAATGCTATATTTTTGTTCTTTTTTTTC
>NC_090766.1:12329974-12342474 GCF_036898095.1 Palaemon carinicauda | reverse complement strand
GTACTTTCTGAAAACATTTGGTTATTTCATTTTCCTATTAAATATGACAATTTTTTTTATTCCATGGAAAGTTTAGTGTACTTGCTGAAAACATTTGGTAATATCATTTTCCTATTAGATATTACAATTTTTTTTTATTCCATGAAAAGTTTATTGTACTTTCTGAAAACATTTGGTAATTTCATTTTCCTATTAAATATGACAATTTTTTTTATTCCATGGAAAGTTTAGTGTACTTGCTGAAAACATTTGGTAATATCATTTTCCTATTAGATATTACAATTTTTTTTTATTCCATGAAAAGTTTATTGTACTTTCTGAAAACATTTGGTAATTTCATTTTCCTATTAAATATGACAATTTTTTTTATTCCATGGAAAGTTTAGTGTACTTGCTGAAAACATTTGGTAATATCATTTTCCTATTAGATATTACAATTTTTTTTTATTCCATGAAAAGTTTATTGTACTTTCTGAAAACATTTGGTAATTTCATTTTCCTATTAAATATGACAATTTTTTTTATTCCATGGAAAGTTTAGTGTACTTTCTGAAAACATTTGGTAATATCATTTTCCTATTAAATATGACAATTTTTTTTATTCCATGGAAAGTTTAGTGTACTTGCTGAAAACATTTGGTAATATCATTTTCCTATTAGATATTACAATTTTTTTTTTATTCCATGAAAAGTTTATTGTACTTTCTGAAAACATTTGGTAATTTCATTTTCCTATTAAATATGACAATTTTTTTTATTCCATGGAAAGTTTAGTGTACTTGCTGAAAACATTTGGTAATATCATTTTCCTATTAGATATTACAATTTTTTTTTATTCCATGAAAAGTTTATTGTACTTTCTGAAAACATTTGGTAATTTCATTTTCCTATTAAATATGACAATTTTTTTTTATTCCATGGAAAGTTTAGTGTACTTTCTGAAAACATTTGGTAATATCATTTTCCTATTAAATATGACAATTTTTTTTATTCCATGAAAAGTTTAGTGTACTTTCTGAAAACATTTGGTAATATCATTTTCCTATTAGACATGACAATTTTTTTTTATTCCATGAAAAGTTTATTGTACTTTCTGAAAACATTTGGTAATATCATTTTCCTATTAGATATGACAATTTTTTTTTATTCCATGAAAAGTTTAGTGTACTTTCTGAAAACATTTGGTAATTTAATTTTCCTATTAAATATGACAGTTTTTTTTATTCCAAGGAAAGTTTAGTGTACTTTCTGAAAACATTTGGTAGTATCATTTTCCTATTAGATATGACATTTTTTTTTTATTCCATGGAAAGTTTAGTGTACTTTCTGAAAACATTTGGTAATTTAATTTTCCTATTAGATATGACAATTTTTTTTTATTCCATGGAAAGTTTAGTGTACTTGCTGAAAACATTTGGTAATATCATTTTCCTATTAGATATTACAATTTTTTTTTATTCCATGAAAAGTTTAGTGTACTTTCTGAAAACATTTGGTAATTTAATTTTCCTATTAAATATGACAGTTTTTTTTATTCCAAGGAAAGTTTAGTGTACTTTCTGAAAACATTTGGTAATATCATTTTCCTATTAGATATGACAATTTTTTTTTATTCCATGAAAAGTTTAGTGTACTTTCTGAAAACATTTGGTAATATCATTTTCCTATTAAATATGACAATTTTTTTTATTCCATGGAAAGTTTAGTGTACTTGCTGAAAACATTTGGTAATATCATTTTCCTATTAGATATTACAATTTTTTTTTTATTCCATGAAAAGTTTATTGTACTTTCTGAAAACATTTGGTAATTTCATTTTCCTATTAAATATGACAATTTTTTTTTATTCCATGGAAAGTTTAGTGTACTTGCTGAAAACATTTGGTAATATCATTTTCCTATTAGATATTACAATTTTTTTTTATTCCATGAAAAGTTTATTGTACTTTCTGAAAACATTTGGTAATTTCATTTTCCTATTAAATATGACAATTTTTTTTTATTCCATGGAAAGTTTAGTGTACTTTCTGAAAACATTTGGTAATATCATTTTCCTATTAAATATGACAATTTTTTTTATTCCATGAAAAGTTTAGTGTACTTTCTGAAAACATTTGGTAATATCATTTTCCTATTAGACATGACAATTTTTTTTTATTCCATGAAAAGTTTATTGTACTTTCTGAAAACATTTGGTAATTTAATTTTCCTATTAAATATGACAGTTTTTTTTATTCCAAGGAAAGTTTAGTGTACTTTCTGAAAACATTTGGTAGTATCATTTTCCTATTAGATATGACATTTTTTTTTTATTCCATGGAAAGTTTAGTGTACTTTCTGAAAACATTTGGTAATTTAATTTTCCTATTAGATATGACAATTTTTTTTTATTCCATGGAAAGTTTAGTGTACTTGCTGAAAACATTTGGTAATATCATTTTCCTATTAGATATGACATTTTTTTTTTATTCCATGAAAAGTTTATTGTACCTTCTGAAAACATTTGGTAATTTAATTTTCCTATTAGATATGACAATTTTTTTTTATTCCATGGAAAGTTTAGTGTACTTGCTGAAAACATTTGGTAATATCATTTTCCTATTAGATATTACAATTTTTTTTTATTCCATGAAAAGTTTAGTGTACTTTCTGAAAACATTTGGTAATTTAATTTTCCTATTAAATATGACAGTTTTTTTTATTCCAAGGAAAGTTTAGTGTACTTTCTGAAAACATTTGGTAATATCATTTTCCTATTAGATATGACAATTTTTTTTTATTCCATGAAAAGTTTAGTGTACTTTCTGAAAACATTTGGTAATTTAATTTTCCTATTAAATATGACAGTTTTTTTATTCCAAGGAAAGTTTAGTGTACTTTCTGAAAACATTTGGTAGTATCATTTTCCTATTAGATATGACATTTTTTTTTTATTCCATGGAAAGTTTAGTGTACTTTCTGAAAACATTTGGTAATTTAATTTTCCTATTAGATATGACAATTTTTTTTATTCCATGGAAAGTTTAGTGTACTTGCTGAAAACATTTGGTAATATCATTTTCCTATTAGATATGACATTTTTTTTTTATTCCATGAAAAGTTTATTGTACCTTCTGAAAACATTTGGTAATATTTTCCTATTAAATATGACAATTTTTTTTTTATTCCAAGGAAAGTTTAGTGTACTTTCTGAAAACATTTGGTAGTATCATTTTCCTATTAGATATGACAATTTTTTTTTTTATTCCATGGAAAGTTTAGTGTACTTTCTGAAAGCATTTAGTATATAATATAATTTTTCTAATAGATAGCCTATGAGGCGTTACATATTCTACGTTATATATTCTTGAGAGAGAGAGAGAGAGAGAGAGAGAGAGAGAGAGAGAGAGAGAGAGAGAGAGAGAGAGAGAGAGAGAGAGAGAGAGAGAGAGAGAATTATGAACTATTTTCTTGATTCCTTTCTAAAGGCGAGGAATTTTGGAATATTATGATTTAAAATTTTGTGTTTACCCAAAACTACTTTTTTGTTACCTCCACCAACGAAATTGGAAGGCTATTTTTTACCCCCCTGTTTTTGCGGTTTTTTTTCTTTTTTTTTCGTGTGCGTGTTTATTTGTGAACAGCTTCCTGACTACAATTTTAATCGTAAAGTAAGGACACTTAAACTGTTATGTAAAGAGCCGGAAATGATTAAATTTTGGCAGGTCAAAGGTCAAGGTCACGGACGAGTAATACGTCCAAAATGATTCCAAAATGTCGAGAAATAAGCTGCCCTGGCGGAGGTCTGCGCTTTACTGAGTGTCCCTATAGTTATTATAATGCTATCCTTCAAGCCATTGCCAGATTTATATATAATTTTTTATGCATATCTTCAGTTTTGGTTTTTACTATACTTTTTTAGATTTTTTTTCTTTTAGAATTTTTTTTTTCGTAAAATGGGAAACTTTTTTTTTCTGAAGTGACTCAAAGTTCAATTTTTTTTTTCTTTTAGATTTTTCGTAAAATGGGAAATGTTTTTTTCTGAAATGACTCAAAGTTCAATTTTTTTTTTTTTTTTAGATTTTTCGTAAAATGGTAAACTTTTTTTTCCTGAAGTAACTCAAAGTTCTGTAACGGGATTTCCTCTTGAAAATCTCGCCTGGAGGCTTTGACACCCACTGTTTGTCGGAGTTGGTAGTTTTGTCGGTATGCAACCCACGACTTTCATGTTCCCAATTCTTGTTTTCCCCGTACGTTTCATGAACGTTTGTAAATTCCTGGGGTGGATTTATTTGCGTAAATATAGCCGGATTCTGCGAGGGTTTTTGTACGTATACCAAATCCTGTGCTTTCTGAGTGGGCATTAAAAAAAAAAATAAATAAATAAATAAATAAAGCTAAATCTTTGTTCACACAGCGTCTATAACGTTTAAAACGCTTCAAGGAGACTAATATTACTGCCAGATCTTTTTTCAGACAGCATCTATAACGTTTAATTTTAATCGGAAATTCCCCGTATAAATATACTATTCTCTCAGCCGTATTTCAGTAAAATACAGGCGACCTTAATTTAACCCTACTTTGTTATTATCTTATACGGATTGGTGACCATAATATATCACTCCTTTACGTCAATATATCCCTTTTTAAAACGGTAAATCCCGCCATCACCAATCCGCTGTAGCCAGCGTGGTGATGAAAATAGCCAAATCTCAGACATGACCAAGACTAGAAACAGCTGCATTTGTTGTTTTTGTTATTGTTGTTGTTGTTATTGTTGTACTTATTTGAATGTGTTGATAAATGTCTCCATACATGTAAGCATTTGAGATGATATACGAAAAATGTAATTTAGTGCAAATGAAATACGATGGTAAATTACATATTCAAGTTTTGATTAAAAAATATTAAAGGAATTTTATTGGGAGTCTTTTCAGAAGCGGACTGTTATTAACCATGTTATGTTTTACCCCTTGTTTGTGTGTTTGTTTGTGTGTGTTTGTTAGTTTGTTTGTGAATAGCTTCATGGCCACAATTTTAATCGTAGGGTAACGAATTTTGCAAGGATTACCTGTTATGTAAAAAGCTACAAAAGATTAAATTTTCGAAGGTGAAGGTCAAAGTCAAGGTCACGGTCAAGCAAAATGTCCAATCACGTAATCAGCCATAAGTTTGGACATCATTGTCGCAGAGACTTCAAACTTGATACATATCTGAGTGTATGAAAATCAACGCCCATCAATGCATGTAAAGGTGAAAGGTCAAGGTCAAGGTTGAGTAAAAGGTCTAGAAATAAGATGTCGTGACGGATGTCTGCTCTCTACTGAGTGCCCCTCTAGTTTAATTTGTCATAGATATTTTGTCTTTATCTTTAAAATTGATATTGAACAGTGACTGGTGGTGTCTATTTGATTTGCTTTTTTTTCAATGACAAATGTTTACAGTTATTTGGATATCTTTGAATTTGATATGAATATTTTTTCTTTTATTATTTTCAGAATGAATCGTAAACTGTTGCTGGTGGCGTCCATGTAGGGACAAATACCCTGTAAGTACCATCTAATTGACAGTAATATAGTATGAATGTAATTAATTTATTAATAATAAATTGCGCGAACTTAAAGAGCTTAATCTATATTATTTTGGGTAATTAAAAAGTATATGATAGATCTATATTGTTAAAAGAAAACCGTAAATTTAATCTAAAATTCCCCGTAAGAATATACTGTTCTCAGCCGTATTTCAGTAAAGTACAGGCGACCGTAATTTTTACCCTACTTTGCTATTATCTTTTACGGGTTAGTAACCGTAATATCACTCCTTTACGTGAATATATCCGTTTTCAAAACGGTAAATGCCTGGAAACATTTATTCCAGGATTTTTTACCTGTTTTTACGGCAAATTTTGAACAGTGTGCAATTATCTGCATATTTGGTATGTTAATATGAATATTCTCGTTTTCGCTTGCTTAATGCTTCCTACCAACTGAAACTTCTTTAATCTCATGTCGTTGTTTCTTTCAGCGTGAAATTTTAGTCAACCATTTGATTTGATTTGATTTTTTTTTAAACCTGGTATGCTTACGTCTACCATATTCTAAGTCAATATGTATTAAATGTAATTTCACCATCTTTTTCAGCAAGAGATTTTGTGTTTTGGGGATATATATATATATATATACATTTATATATATGTATATATATATATATATATATATATATTATATATATATGTATATATATAATATATATATATATATATATATATATATATATATATATATATATATATGTATATATATTAATATATATATTATATATATGTATATATATATATATATATATGCATACATACATATATATATATATATATATATATATATATATATATGTATATATATACACATATATATATGTATATAAGTATACATAATATATAAATATATATGTATATATATATATGTATGTATATATTTGCATATATATGAATATATATTATATATATAGGAGAGAGAGAGAGAGAGAGAGAGAGAGAGAGAGAGAGAGAGAGAGAGAGTTAATTTTCACCATGAATTAATCATGTACATTTCCTCCCTGATATCATATGACTCAAAACTCAAAATATTAAATGTAAACACTTTCATATTAAATCCAAATTTAGGAATCATTTGATATATATTTTTTTTCCGGATGGCAAACGTTAAAAGAAGCATATTTTCCCCTCTGCGGAAAACTAAAAGAAAATATATATACGTCAAAAGTTTTATGAACATTTTTCTCTTTCTCCTTTCAAACGAGAGATTTATTTTTTCCCCGGAAAAAAAAATCATTCCTAAAAAAAAAAAATTGTGAAATGTGTAAAATAACCCACAATTTATAGAAAATTAAGTTTATTGATCTTTCGAAGGGACTATCTCCCTTCCTCTTCAGAAAACAGATGTTTACCATTTGTTTTCTGAAGAGGAAGGGAGATAGTCCCTTCATAAGCTCAATAAATTTAATTTTTCATACATTGTGGGAATATTTTATTTATCATAAATACACGGAAAATTGTGTTGCCTATTTTAATGTTTTTTTTTTTTTTTTTTTTTTTTTTTTTTTTTTTTTTTTTTTCGTTTGCATTTTGGTTTATAATTCCACAAATTGTTATTTACACGAGCAGAAATCATAAATACATAGAAAATTATGTATTTTAAAGTATGTGAAATATGGTTCTGGGGGGATGGACTTAAAGAAAGATGTTTTTATTAGAATTTCACAAACTTATTTACACGAGCAGAATTCATAAATACATAGAAAATTATGTATTTCAATGTATGTGAAATATGGTTCTCGTGGGATAGACTTCAATGTTAAAGAAGGATGTCTTGTTTTGCCTTTTTTTTTTTTTTTTCTTTTTTTTTTTTTTTTTTTTTTTTTTTTTTTTGGACTTTGGTTCAGAATTCCACAAACTGTTTGTGCACGAGCAGAAATCATAGTTCAAGCGGATATATTGTTTTCAGATTATAGTAAGACTTAGCCACACCTGTTATCGTTAACTGTTATCGTTTTTGTCATCGTTTTTTGTTATCACCTTTCATTTGCACAGGTGGGGTTATTATTGTATGTTTCTGTTGACAAATATTAATAGGAGTAAGTTTAGATGTCTTTTATGTATTTGTAATTTGACGGTAGAATAAAATTTATTATTATTATTATTATTATTATTATTATTATTATTATTAGTACTATTGTAGGTTTTTGTTGAAAAATAGTAACAGGACTAAGTGTAGATGACTTTAATTCATTTGTAATTTGACAGTAGAATGAAAATGTTTTTATGTTGAACAGGCTGACATAAGCCTTTTTATAATTTATATACGAAGTACAGTATCTGTTTTAATGTTGTTAATGTTTTTAAGATATTTGATTTTAATTGTTCATTACTTCTTATATCGTTTATTTACTTATTTATTTTCCTCACTGGGCTATTTTTCCCTGTTGGAGCCCTTGGGCTTATAGCATCTTGCCTTTCCCAACTAGGGTTGTAGCTTAGCTAATAATGAATGTAGAGACCCTCCTTCATTTCAAACGCAATAGATTAGTCCACGCCAATGTTTTATAATTTCCTCATTGGGCTATTTTTCCATGTTGGAGCCCTTGAGCTTATGGCATCTTGCTTTTCCCAACTAGGGTTGTAGCTTAGCTAGTAGTAATAATAATAATAAATGTAGAGACCCTCCTTCGTTTCCAATGCTATTAAAATTGTGTCCAGGAAGCCTTTCACAAGCAAACACAAAAACCTGGGGTTAAAACTAACCTTTCCAACTTCGTTGGCGGAGGTAAAAAGGAGGTTTTTCCTCTCTAGGTGATTTATGTTTCTGGGAAATTTGATCATTTCCAGCTTTTTACATAAGAGTTAATCCCTGCAAGTTTCATTACTCAACAATTAAAATTGTGTCCAGGAAGCTGTTCACAAGCAAACACACAAACCGGGGGTTAAAACTAACCTTTCTAACTTTGTTGGCGGAGGTAAAAAGGAGGCTCTTCCTCTGTAGGTGGTAAATGTTTCTGGGTAAATAATGATCATCAGATTGGTGGTGATTTTAGAGTTCTCTTGCTTGAGGGTACAATCAGGCACACTTCTATCTAGTTTCTCTTCCTTTTGTTTTGTTAAAGTTTTTATAGTTTTTATAAAAAATATTTTTTTTAATGTTGTTACTATACTTGAAATATTTTATTTTTCTTCATTTCCTTTCCTCACTGGGCTATTTTCCCTATTGGGGCCCTGGGCTTATAGCATTCTGCTTTTGCAACTAGGGTTGTAGCTTAACATTTAATAATAATAATAATAATAATAATAATAATAATAATAATAATAATAATAATAATAATAATAATATGAGTTATTGGTTGGATTTTCCCGCATTACGGTTTATTACTATTACATGTAACTATAATGTCAAACATTACAATACTATAAAAGCGAGTCATGACAGCAAATTTTGAAGCGAGGGACTTAGCTTAGCTTCGAACTTTAGCTTCAGCATAGCTTCGAACTTCAGTTTCAGCTTAGCTTTGAACTAGCTTCAGGTTAGCTGCGAACTTTAGCTCTAGCTTAGGTTCAAGCTTTAACTGCATCTTTAGCTTTAAATTTATGTTCAGTTCAGCTTAGCTTTGAACTCTAACTTCAGCTTAGCTTTGAACTCTAACTTCAGCTTAGCTTTGAACTCTAACTTCAGCTTAGCTTCGAACTTTAGTTTCAGCTTAGCTTCGAACTTTAGCTTTAGTTTGAGCTTAGATTCAAACTTTAACTGCAGCTTTAGCTTTAAACTTAGGTTCAGGTTTATGTTAGCTTCATCTTAGCTTCGAACTTTAACTTTATCTAAGCTTCGAACTTTAGCTTTAGTTTGAGCTTAGTTTCAAGCCTTAGCTGCAGCTTTAGCTTTAGATTTAGGTTCACGTTATCTTCGAACTTTAACTTAAGCTTAGCTTTGAACTTAAGCTTCAGCTTAGCTTCGAACTTGAGCTTCAGCTTCCCTTCGAACTTAAACTTCAGCTTAGCTACGAACTTTACCTTCAGCCTAGCTTCGAACTCTAACTTCAGCTTACCTTCGAACTATAGCTTCAGCTTAGCTTGAACTTTACCTTCAGCTTCCCTTCGAACTATAGCTTCAGCTTAGGTTCAAACCTTAACTGCAGCTTTAACTTTAGCTCTTACATGCAAGGAAATAAATATTTCCAACGGTATGTTATTGTTAAATCCATGTGATATATCGCTACTTATGTTAGGCAGTAATGAATAATATTTACACGTGCAAAAAATTCCATGCACATTTGTTACCCGGTGTGACGGGACTTTTGTTTGCTTTTTGAAGTCTTCCTTGTTACCTTAATGAGATAGTTGAGATTAGAATCTTAGAAGCGAGGTTTAGTCTCTCTCTCTCTCTCTCTCTCTCTCTCTCTCTCTCTCTCTCTCTCTCTCTCTCATGCTAGCAGATTTCAATTTCAAAATTTGATTGAGATTCAAAGCAAGGTGTAATATTCCCTGAAACACACACACACACACACACACTCTCTCTCTCTCTCTCTCTCTCTCTCTCTCTCTCTCGCTCTCTCTCTCTCTCTCTCTCATGCTAGCAGTATACGATTTCAAAATTTAATTGAGATTCAAAGCAAGGTTAATATTCCCTGAAATTCTCCCTCCCTCTCTCTCTCTCTCTCTCTCTCTCTCTCTCTCTCTCTCTCTCTCATGCTAGCAGTATACGATTTCAAAATTTAATTGAGATTCAAAGCAAGGTTAATATTCCCTGAAATTCTCCCTCCCTCTCTCTCTCTCTCTCTCTCTCTCTCTCTCTCTCTCTCTCATGCTAGCAGTATACGATTTCAAAATTTAATTGAGATTCAAAGCAAGGTTAATATTCCCTGAAATTCTCCCTCCCTCTCTCTCTCTCTCTCTCTCTCTCTCTCTCTCTCTCTCATGCTAGCAGTAATCAATATCAAAACTTGGTTGAGATTTAAAGCAAGGTGTAGTATTCCCTGAAACTCTCTCTCTCTCTCTCTCTCTCTCTCTCTCTCTCTCTCTCTCATGCTAACAGTATGCAATATCAAAATTTAGTTGAGATTCAAAGCAAGGTGTAGTATTCCTTGAAACACACACACACACACACACTCCTCTCTCTCTCTCTCTCTCTCTCTCTCTCCTCTCTCTCTCTCTCTCTCTCTCTCTCTCTCTCTCTCTCTCTCTCTCTCTCTCTCATACTAGCAATTTACAATTCTAAACTAAGGTTGGGGGTCACATATGAAATAGCTCTGTGCATGAGTTGTGTATACATGAGTATAATAAGCAAGTGTTTCAGTTGTGTATACGAACATTGATACGATTTTAGACGCTCTCTCTCTCTCTCTCTCTCTCTCTCTCTCTCTCTCTCTCTCTCTCTCACACAAGGATCGTGAGTCTGCAGATATCAGAAACCATCGAGTTTGAGTTGGTCTGGAACTCCTGTCCAACAGGTTGGTAGACATGGACGTTTAGTAAATGAAGGTTGAATGATAATGTTTGTATTTTATTTGTTTATATATGATTTATATATATTTTTTATCAGATATGGCATTTGTACAGCTTCGCTGGTTATGTCTTTTATAGGTAAAAAAACTTGATATGAAAAAAAAAATATTAATCTTATCCAATACAATCTATCTTTATAAAATAAAGATTCTGTGTTGATGTCTAATAACACTGCAGCAGCAGTTTTCCTGAAATTTTAAAAAATCATTCTAATTAAATAGATTTAAAAATAGCAATTTTAATCGGAAATTCTCTATGAAAATATATTTCTCAGCCGTATTTCATTAAAATACAGGCGACCGTAATTTTACCCTACTTTATTATTATCTTTTACTTGCTGGTGTCCGAAACGTCAATATATCCGTTTTTAAAATGGGAAATATCTGACAATATTTATTCCAGGATTTTTACATTTATTTTACGCAAATTTTTAAGCGTAGTGTTGTGTTTTGGTATACAAAAGTCAGAGAATAAAGAGTGAAAAAAAGGGATAGCGAAAAGAGTTAGTGTTAATAAATGCTGTAATGTTGCTCATAATTGTTGCACTGGGATAAAGACTAGACGAATTGTTAAGGAAACTGATGAAGGCGTTGAACTGAAAGAGAAAGCAAGGTTTTTTGTATTTGTGTGTATGTGTGTTTAGTTTAGGCTTTGATCGTTATGTATTTAGCTCATTACTCATTATACACGCAAATAAGTGTGCATGTATATATGTATATATATATATATATATATATGTATGTATATATATATATGTATATATATGTATGCATATATATATGAATATATATGTATATATATATATATATATATATGTATGTATGTATGCATGTATATTATATATATATATATATATATATATGTATGTATGTATGTATGTATGTATATAGATAGATAGATAGATAGATAGATAAATAGACAGATCTGATATTAATTATGAAACACTTATGAAAATCACATCAATGCAAACATATCCACGAATTATCCCTGAGCGGGAAATGATTCAATGAGAAATCTAACCTAATGCCATTTCCGGGTTTATTAACCTGAAATAAAATCCTTCATCAAAGGCTGTCCTTTCCTTTGCTGATGTTGTGATGGCATCTCATTTTCATATTTTTGTTCATATTTTTATATTAATTCTAATATTATATATATATATTTTTAAATTCATTTCAATATCATATTTAAGGGTAATTCGAAACTTATCTTTATTGAGTTTTGTGTGAGGTAGTTGGTCTCTCTCTCTCTCTCTCTCTCTCTCTCTCTCTCTCTCTCTCTCTCTCTCTCTCTCTCTCTCTCTGCTTGAAAGCACTTTCATTTATTTTTCTGTTCGATCTTTTCATATTTTTTTTTTAAATTCCTTTCAATATCATATTTAATGGTAATTAGAAACTTATTATTACTGAGTTTTGTGTGAGGTAGTTGGTCTCTCTCTCTCTCTCTCTCTCTCTCTCTCTCTCTCTCTCTCTCT
>NC_090766.1:12312834-12320334 GCF_036898095.1 Palaemon carinicauda | reverse complement strand
GCTACAACCCTAGTTGGAAAAGCAGTATGCTATAAGCCCAGGGGCTCCAACAGGGAAAATAGCTCAGTGCGGAAAGGAAAAAAGGAAAATAAAATATTCTAAGAAGAGTAACAACAATAAATATCTCCTATATAAACTATAAAAACTTTAACAAAACAAGAGGAAGAGAAATAAGATAGGAGAGTGTGCTCGAGTGTACCCTCAAGCAAGAGAACTCTAACCCAAGACAGTGAAAGGCCATGGTACAGAGGCTATGGCACAACCCAAGACTAGAGAACAGTGGTTTGATTTTGGAGTGTCCTTCTCCTAGAAGAGCTGCTTACCATAGCTAAAGAGTCTCTTCTTACCTTACCAAGAGGAAAGTGGCACTGAACAATTACAGTGCAGCAACCCCTTGGGTGATGAAGAATTGTGTGGTAATCTGTGTTGTCAGGTGTATGAGGATAGAGGAGAATATGTAAAGAATATGCCAGACTATTCCGTGTGAATGTAGGCAAAGGGAAAATGAACCGTAACCAGAGAGGAGGATCCAATGTAGTACTGTCTGGCCAGTCAAAATGTAATGTAATTGCAGTTACTGTAATTATATGATAGGCTGATGGAAATGCCGAAAAAAAATTTCCATGGAAGGCCAAATGTGTGGCTTTTCTAAACAATCTAGAGTTTCGATCGAATTGTTTGGATAATTTAATATCGATGCTCGCCCGAATATGATCTCGTTTTATGTAGGTTTTCTTGAGTTTATTTTGGAAATTCGTTGAAGCAACGGTTATATATATATATATATATATATATATATTATATGTTTTTATTCCTTAAATAATTACTATTTTAGTTTGTCTTGATATGTGTGTTTTCGGGGAGGAATAAAGTTAGAATTTTTGTGTACATCTGTAGCTCTGTCTGTCTGTCTTCTTGTTTTTATTTGAAATTGGAAATATTTTACTGATACTACTGTTAAAAATTTGCCGTAAAATCGGTAAATATCCTGGAATAAATGTGAATAAATATTCCCAGGCATTTTACCATTTTAAAGCCAGATACCTCGACGTAAACTAGTGATATTACGGTCACCAACCCGTAAAAGATAATAAGTAGGGTACTAGTTACGGTGTCCTGTATTTTAATGAAATACGGCTGAGAACAGTTTATATTTACGGAGAATTTCTGATTAAAATTACGGGTTGTTAAAGTGTAGATAAGCAAGTGGGTCCTTCTTGTCAATCAAGAATGTTAAAATTTTAGTATATTTTGGAAATTCGTTGTGTAGCAGCTGTTGGATATTAATACTTTGGGTTTAGGGTTCGTGTCCTTCCCCAAATTCTTCATAAATGTTTTAGTTTGTCTTCATACGTGTAATTTTTGGAAGAATAAAACTAGAATTTTGGTGTACATCTGTCTATCTGCATTTCTAACTCTGCTTCTGTCTCTCTGTCTGTGCTTCTGTATCTCTACTTATATTATCTGAGTCTCTCTGCCTCTGTATCTCTGCCACTTTGATTGTGTATCTCTGCCTCTCTTGTCTCTATCTTTGCCTCTGTATCTCTACGTCTGTATTTCTGCCTCTCTGTCTCTCTGTATATCTGCCTCTTTGTATCTCTGTATCTGCGTCTCTGTCTCTCGGCGTCTGTATCTGTCTCCTTGCCTATATATCTCTGCCTTTCTTGCGTCTCTGTATCTCTGTTTCTCTGTCTGCCTCTCTGTTATTACTTGAAATTGGTAAACCCTGAAAGGCCCATTGGAGAATATTTCTCAACCGGATATTGTCGTTTTGGGGGAAGAATTGTGCTGAATTTTAAACTCCTTTTCAAAAGACGGTATCGGAATCTCTTCGTATTCCTGTTTGTATTTGTAAACTCGGAAGTTTCTACACCTGGAGGAATTTTGGAATATTCTAGGAACTGGAGCTGAATCTTTTGTCCGTGTCCTTCTTTTCAACAAAATCTTCTAAAATTTTACATCTCCTATTCTTACCTTCTCCCTGTTTTCGTTTATAACTTCGCCTGTTCCCATTTTCCGTTATTTATCTCCCTACTATTCGCTGCTGCACTTATTCTATGTTCCATTGGTTTTCCTTCCAGCAGTTTTCGTTTATAATTTCGCCTTTTCCATTCTCCATTATTTATCTCCCTTCTTCCATTTACCCTTGTCCTTATTCGTTATTCTATTGGTTATTTTTACTACTATTACTAAGTGAGTTTCGTTGACTTCTTTATCACTTATTCTTGCAAGAAGCTTTAAGGTTAAAGGCAGCTCATGAATGGCAGAGGCAAGGGACAGTGATTTTGCCCTAACAAGCAGGATAATCCCTAGAGACTGACCACACACACACACACACACACACACACACATATATATATATATATATATATATGATCAACGCCCAAGTCCCCGTCTCCACCCAAGCTAGGGCCAAGGATAGGCCAGGCAATGGCTGCTGATGACTCGGCAGATAGACCTACAGGCTCCTCCAAACGCCCCATCCTTAGCTCACAAGGATGGTGAGGTTTGCAGTGACCTAAGGGAACTAACGAGTTTGAGCAGGACTCTAACCCCAGTCTGGTGTTCACCAGTCTCTGACGTTAATGCATCAGCCACCACAACCCTGAATTTAGTCTTTGAAACAGCAAATTCTTGTAACTCTCTCTCTCTCTCTCTCTCTCTCTCTCTCTCTCTCTCTCTCTCAGGGACGATTTCTCTGCTTTGAGATACATCTTCTCTATATTCTCAAGTCATCATATGTTGATTTTCGTGTCTTGCCTACCACTTGGATGCTCTCTCTCTCTCTCTCTCTCTCTCTCTCTCTCTCTCTCTCTCTCTCTCAGGACGATTTCTCTTCTACAAGACACTTCTTCTCTGTATTCTCAAGTCATCCTATGTTGATTTTCGTGTCTTGTCTACTACTTGGATGTTCCCAAAGTATCACAGTCTGCTTGGCCCCATTATTGTGTTAATTGTCTTCCATAAATGTCTTAACTAAGATGGTTCCTTTTACTTTACGAGTAATTAGCATGCTTATTATTATTATTAATATTATTATTATTATTATTATTATTATTATTATTATTATTATTATATTATTATTATTAGTTGAAGTGCTCGCTTACTTCATTGGATTGAGTTTAAAATATAGTATTCGTTTGCAAGATTTTAATTGAAAACATAAAAAAGCCTATAGTGTAAATGTATAGCAAAATATATTATATGTATATACTGTATATTATATATATATATATATAATATATAATAATATAAATATATATTATATGTATATATATATATGTATATATATATATATATATGTGTGTGTGTGTTTATACACACACACACACACACATATATATATATATATATATATTTACACACACACATATATATATATATATATATAATTACACACACATATATATATATATATATACATTTACATATATATATAATCCAGAATACCTTTCAAAACCATCGAATATATATATATATATATATATTGTACTTACATTTTTCATATATAAGAATATTTTTAGATAATTTCAAAATCCCTTTTTTATCATAATATTGTAGACTTTTTTAGAGTATCGCTTTCATTGTTCGCCGAGAAAGACAAATCTTAAGAAGCTCATTTCGTAAAGTGCTTCCCTAATAGAACGTCCATTATTATGTCACTTTAGGTGGGTACTACTATACCCTCATTATGGAAGGAGAAATTTGTACGGAGGGTAACCCAAAAATTGGTAGCCTTAAAAAGGGCAACACAAAAAATTGGTAACCTAAAAAAGGGCAACCCAAAAATTGGTAGCCTTAAAAAGGGCAACCCAAAAAAGGGCAACCCAAAAAGGGTAGCTTAAAAAAGGGCAACCCCAAAATTTGTAGCCTTAAAAAGGGCAACACAAAAACTGGTCAGCATTAAAAAGGGCAACACAAAAAATTGGTAGCATAAAAAAAGGGCAACCAAAAAATCGGTAGCATAAAAAAAGGGCAACCAAAAAATCGGGTAGCCTTAAAAAGGGCAACCCAAAAATTGGTAGCCTAAAAAAGGGTAACTCCAAAATTGGTAGGCTAAAAAAGGGCAACCCAAAAATTGGTAGTCTAAGGAAGGGCAACCCAAAAATTGGTTGCCTATAACAGGGCAACCCAAAAATTGGTTGCCTATAACAGGGCAACCCAAAAATTGGTTGCCTATAACAGGGCAACCCAAAAATTGGCAACTTAAAAAAGGGCAACCCAAAAATTGGTAGCCTAAGAAAGGGCAACCCAAAAATTGGTAGCCCAAGAAAGGGCAACCAAAAAATTGGTAGCCTAAGAAAGGGCAACCAAAAATTGACAGCCTTAGAAAGAGCAACCCAAAAAATTAGTAGCATAAGAAAGGGACAACTCAAAAATTGATAGCCTAAAAAATGGCAACCCAAAAATTGTTAGCCTAAAAAAGGGGCAACCACAAAATTGGTATTCTAAAAAAAGGACAACCCCAAAAACTGGTAGCCTGAAAAAAGGGCAATCCAAAAACTGGTAGCCTAAAAAAGGCCAACACAAAAATTGGTAGCCTAGAAAAGGGCAACCCAAAAATTGGTAGCCTAAGAAAGGGGCAACCCAAAAATTGGTAGCCTAAGAAAGGGCAACCCAAAAAATTGGTAGCCTAAGAAAGGGCAACCCAAAAAATTGGTAGCCTAAAAAATGGGCAACACAAAAATTAGTAGCCTAAAAAAGGGCAACCCAAAAACTGTTAGCCTAAAAATGGCAACCCAATAACTGGTAGTCTAAAAAAGGGTAACCCAGAAATTTTTTGCCTAAAAAAGGGCAACCCAAAAATTGGTAGCCTAAAAAAGGGCAACCCTAAAAACTGGTAGCCTTAAATAGGGCAATCCAAAAATGAGTATTTAACGTTTCATATCGCATATTGTTAATTTGCTGTTAAATCGTCACTGTCAAAGGACTCATGAAATAAGAAAGTGTTCAGTTTCCTCTTGAAAGCCTTAATGTCTTCAATCATTCCAATGTTTCGTGGAGCTTATTATATAGTCTCGGGGCCACATATTTAAAGGCTCTGGAGCCTAAAGTAGACATAAATCTAGGTTCCATTAAAAAAACGGTAAATGTCTGGTAACATTTAGTCTAGGATTATTACCTTTTTAAAAATGGATATATTGACGTAAAAGAGTGATATTACGCTCACCCACCTGTAGTATATAATAACAAAGTATGGTGAAATTACGGTCGCCTGTATTTTAAGGAGAATTTCCGATTAAAATTACGGATTTCTTTAACAGTGTGCATTACTGTGAGTGACACGTCTTCTCCTTCTCTCCTCCTCCTCCTCCTCCTCCTCCTCCCTCCTCCTCCTCCCTCCTCCTCCTCCTTCTTCTTCTTCTTCTTCTTCTTCTTCTTCTTCTCCTTCTTCTTCCCCCCCTGACATCGCCTAGACCTCGGTAGCATATGTTCATTTGGACAAAATAATTGATACGTGATGAAATGAGTTTCTGCTTACGTAAATATTTTGCTGTTAATTCTGGCCGATTGTGGTAACGTCCCTGACTGGTGAACGCCAGACTGGGGTTCGAGTCCCGCTCAAACTCGTAGTTAGTTCCTTCGGTTGGTGCAACCTCACGATCCTTGTGAGCTAAGAATAAGGGGGTTTGGGGGGAGCCTATTGGTCTACCTGCTTAATCATCAACAGCCATTTTTCTAGCCCTCCTTGGTCCTAGCTTGGGTGGAGTGGGAGCTTGGGCGATTCATATGTAGCTAAAGTTTTTTTTCTTTGGAAGTGAGCGCTAATGTGTATTTTTAATTAATTATTTCTGACAGAGTTTTATAATACTCTCTCTCCTCTCTCTCTACTCCTCTCCTCTCTCTCTCCTCTCTCTCTCTCTCTCTCCTAGGTATTTGTAGTTAACTATACTAATTTTTTTTATGAGGCGCATTTGCACTGACTCGCAGCGGTGCCCTTTTAGCTCGGAAAAGTTTTCATGCTATCCTGATTGGTTAGAATGATCTTATCCAACCAATCAGCGAGCGGGAAACTTTTCCGAGATGAAAGGGCACCCCTACGAGTCGGTGCAAATCTGCCTCACAAAAAAGAATTGACTATAGTGTCTACGATCCGTTAAAAATTATTGCTAAATATTGAAATAGATCTGTACACACATGCATACGCAACCCCCTCCCACCAGGGTACGACTACTCCCTCTCCGAAGAGAAATATATATATATATAGTATATATATATATAATGTATATATATATACTGTATATATATATATATATACCTGTATATATATACTATATATATATATATATAACACAGACACTTGCACTCTGTTATGTAGGGGAGATTACCCCTGATAAAAGCTATATCTCTCTCTCTCTCTCTCTCTCCTCTCTCTCATCTCTCCTCTCTCTCTCTCTCAGGTTTGCTTTCCCTCGATCTGCTCATCATCTTCAATATAATTGCATATCAGACAACGCCACTGTCATTCGATTTTTAAGTATCGACAGTTGATTGATTCGTAAGGCATTGTAGTCATACAATGCATACAATAGCTCGGATGTATTGTGATTGTTTCAAATAATGGTTTGATGATGAATAGCTTTTAAATAAGAACCTTTAATGACTTCTAATTATGGCTTTTGTTTTGCAACAATTATCTTATGAATTGAAAAATTACTATGGTAATTAATTGCCTCATTAAGGATGACCTTTGAGTTTAAAAGGTTTCAAAGGCCGCTCATGAATGACAGAGGTACGGGTCAGTGACATTGCCCTATCAATGCAGGACAATGCCCTAGAGACTGACCATAATATATATATATATATATAATATACATATATATGTATATATATATGTATATATTATATATATATACATATTCATATATATATATATATATATATATGATCAGCGCCCAAGCCCCCCTCTCCACCCAAGCTAGGACCAAGGAAGACCAGGCAATGGCTGCTGATGGCTCAGCAGATAGATCTATAGGCTCCCCCAAAAAACCCCAATCCTTAGCTCACAAGGATAGTTAGGTTGCAGCGACCAAAGGAAGCAACGAGTTTGAGTAGGACTCTAACCCCCAGTCTGGCGATCACCAGTCAAGGACGTTACCAACGAGCCACTTCATAAGTTTGTTTATGACAAATTTATATTAATGCTGGTAACTGATCTTGGGATATTTTTTTAATCATTCCTTCTCTTATATAGTTTTATTTCTTTCCTTATATCCTTCCCTCACGGGGCTACCTTTCCCTATTGGAGCCCTTGGGCTTGTAGCATCCTGTTTTTCCAACTGGGGTTGTAACTTGGCTAGTAAAATTAATAATAATAATAATTATAATAATAATAATAAACGAAGTATTTATCTTGTGGTGCATACTCATGTGATTGAATTCCTGTTTTTTATAATGATTCTAAACCCATATAAATCTCTCTCTCTCTCCTCTCTCTCTCTCTCCTCTCTCATGGTCCTTTTAAGTAAGTCTACTATTGGTTCTAGTACATGGCTCATC
>NC_090766.1:12287834-12310334 GCF_036898095.1 Palaemon carinicauda | reverse complement strand
GCCGGTATGGGACTGCAGTCTTACCCTTTATATTAAAGAACAGTTTTTTGGGTATATGTGTGTGTGTATGTTATATATATATATATATGAATATATATATAATATATATATACTATACAGTATATAGGTGTATATATATATATATATATATAAATGTATATATATTTAACACACATATATATGCATATATATACATATATATATCACAAGCACACGTGATATATATTTATGCTTTCCTATCACGCTGAATGGCATTGTCAAACGTATAACTACTTGCTCTCTCCCCTGTCCCTCGGGGGGGAGAGGGTTGTAGTCATAATCTGGTAAGAGGCGTAAGAAGGTTAGAATTTGTGTATGTTATATATATATATATATATATATATCTGTATAAATATATAACCGCCATTTTTGACGGGCCGGGTACACCAGTAACGCAATTGTAAAAAATCAGTTTCCCCAATATTGTCTAGACTTGTTTTGTTATTGTCTGTAGAAATGAACTAATTGGATGTTCCGTTTTCTATATCTATAGATGTCGGGCCCAGTTAATAGGATTAAACCCGAGATCTTTTGCTACCTTCCGGGGAAATAAATAATTGAGTTACGTCTGATTGGCCAAATAAACCATTTAACAAATGTGGCAGTTTATCGAGTTTGAAATTTATGTCTGTCTGTCTGTCTGTGTCTATATGTTCGTCGCGAATTAAGGGAGGCGGTGAAGATAAATTGGGTCTTTCCTTTCAAATTAAGGATAATGATTTGATAAAATAGTCAATTTTCTTTATATGTATATATATATATTATATATATATATGTATATATACATATATATATATATATCTATATATATGTGTGTGTGTATTGTAGATATATGTATATATATATACATGTATGTATGTATGTATGTATGTATGTATGTATATATATATATATATATATGTATATATATATATATTATTGTTATTATTATTATTACTTGCTAAGCTACAATCCTAGTTGAAAAAGCAAAATGCTATAAGCCTAGGGGCTCCAACAGGGAAAATAGCCCAGTGAGGAAAGGAAACAAGGAAAAAATAAAATATTTTAAGAACAGCCACATTAAAATAAATATCTCCTATATAAACTATAAAAACTTTAATAAAACAAGAAGAAGAGAAATAAGATAGAATAGTGTGCCCGAGTGTACCCTCAAGCAAGACAGTGGGAAAGCCATGGTACAGAGGCTATGGCACTCCCCAAGACTAGAGAACAATGGTTTGATTTTGGAGTGCCCTTCTTCTAGAAGAGCTGCATACTATAGCTAAAGGTCATTCATGATGTCTTAGAGGGATCTGAGATATAGGAAGATGTCTTCCTTTATTAAATCAGTTTCTACCAATTGGTATAAAGCAAGTATGTGTCAATGTATCAATAAGTAAATATGCACTGCAGGACAAAGTCCTCAGATATCCACTTTTGTCTGGATTTTGACCAATATTCATCACCACACTGGTTACTGCCTATTGGTAATGGTGTGAGATTTTGGTCTGATCTCCCACAGCAAACCAAACTAGTATGGGTGGCCTTGACTAGTACAGCTTTGCTGATCATGGTGATATGCAAACCCTTTCATTACGTTAAGGTTATCCCCACTCAGAATAGGGGATATGTATATATATATATATATATATATATATATATTATATATGTATATATATATATATTTATATATATCACATATATATGTATATATACACATATATATGTATATATATATTATATATATATATATGGTCCATTTATAAGTGTTTATTTATTAACGTGTGTGAAGGAGAATGTGCATCGCCATGATCAGTAAAGCTGTACCAGAAAGGACACCCATAATAGGTTTGTGTGCTGTAAGCGATCAGATTAAAGTCTCCCACCGTCACCAATCGGCAATGGCCAGCGTGGTGATGAAATAGCCAAACCCCAGACATGAATATGGACATGCCTGAAGCCTTTGTCCTGCAGTGGGATTAGAACCGGCTGCATTTGTTGTTGTTGTGTGTATATGCATATATATACGTATGGGCTATAAGCATCTATCTATCTCTATCTATCTATCTATATATAATATATATTATATATATATATATGTATATATATATGTGTGTGTGAATATATATATTATATATATACATATATATGTATGTATATGTATATATATATATATATATATATAATGTAAATAAATATATATACATTTGTGTGTCTGTGTATATATATATGTAGAGAGAGAGAGAGAGAGAGAGAGAGAGAGAGAGAGAGAGAGTCCTGGCATATGTAAATATATAATACATATGTGTAAAGAGAGAGAGAGAGAGAGAGAGGACGGAGAGAGAGAGAGAGAGACGTCCTGGTAATATGTGTATACATACATATATTCAGAGAGAGAGAGAGAGAGAGAGAAAGAGAGAGTGAGTCCTGGAATATGTGTATACCTACATATATGGGAGAGAGAGAGAGAGAGAGAGAGAGAGATGAGAGAGAGAGAGTGTTGGTATATGTGTTATATACATACGTAGAGAGAGAGAGAGAGTGAGTCCTGGTATATCTGTACATATACATATATGTAGAGAGAGAGAGAAGAGAGATGAGAGAGAGGAGAGAGATGAGAGAGAGAGAACTGGTATCTCATTCCGTCCAAGATGGGGACACTCCATCTTTTAGTGCCAAAGGAAGATAAAAGACTCAGGGTCCTGTGTCATAAAAGGTGAATAATTTCTCGATCGACAATAAATGTTTGATCTCTCTCTCCTCTCTCTCTCTCTCTCTCTCTCTCTTCTCACTCTCTCTCTCTCTGATAATAGTCCAATGATGATTTTATGATCAATGAATACTGCTATCATACACGTCCCCACTTTCATATCTAGATAAACTTAATCAAGAATCCTGTCGTCCATTTTTCAAGACCTGGTGATTCAAGATCTTTATAATATTTTTTTTAATTATTCTTCATATTTCTCTATTCTATATTCAAGTTATTCTTCCAATTTCTCTCTCTGTTTATTGTTTGTATATGAAAAAATAATTTTAATGTTATTGCGGTTCTTAAAATATCTTATTTTAATTGTTCATTACTTCTTTTATAGTTTATTTATTATTTTACTTGTTCATTACTTCCCCTATAGCTTATGCATTTTCTTGTTTCTTTTCCTCATTGGGCTATTTTTTCCTGTTGGAGCCTTTGGGCTTATAACATCTTCCTTTTCCAACTAGGGTTGTAACTTGGTAATAATAATAATAATAATAATTATAATAATAATAATAATAACAATAATAATAATCATCATCATCATCATCATCATTATTATGTTTCTCCATTGAAATTTCTTGCACTTCTCAACACATATCTTAAATATCCTTCTCTATCCTTTGTTTACATTCTTGATTAAGATATCCTACACTGCTTCTCAACACATATCCTTCTACCTTCATTTGTCTTGGCTTTGGGAGTCCTACCTTTTCACACCCCGTGGTTAGCAAACATTTTTCTTCTAATTTCTCGTAGTGTTTATTTAGAAATGGTTTTGTTTTAGTAGATTTCCATCGGGATATGGCGTGCTGTGAATAAATATATTGAATGGTGTTGGAAATGGTTGGTAATATATATATATATATATATATATATATACATTGAACTTTCTGTGTGCCTCTGTACCATGGCCTTCCACTGTCTGGGATTAGAGTTCTACTGCTTGGGGGTACACTCGGGCATGCTGTTCTATTTTATTTCTTTTCCTCTTATTATTATTATTATTATTATCATTATCATTAATATTATTATTATTATTATTATTATTATTACTTGCTAAGCTACAACCCTAGTCTGAAAAGCAGGATGCTATAAGTCTAGGGGCTCCAAAAGGGAAAATAGCCCAGTGAGGAAAGGAAACAAGAAAAAATAAAATATTTTAAGAAGAATAACATTAAAATCATTATCTCCTATATAAAATACTTGTTCCTTCAAGTTTTTATAGGTTATAATTTATAGGATCTAATTTAATGTTGTTAATTTATTTTGATTTTTTATTTTCTCTTGCAATTTATCATCTCTTTTTTTCCTTTCCTCACTGGGCTATTATTTTCCCTGTTGGAGCCCTTAGACTTACAGCATCTTGCTTTTCCAACTATGGAAAAACTTGTATCAATACTAGATGTATATATACAACAACAACAACAACAACAACAACAACTTGACCCGTTTCTAGTCCACTGCAGGACAAAGGCCTCAGATATTTCCTTATTCGTATGTGGGAGTTTGGCCATTCACCACGCTCATATAAACCCCACTCAGGAAGGGTTATATATATATATATATATATATATATTGCGTGGGAATTTGAAAAAAAATATCTTTCACATATTTTGAGGGAAAAATGATATGGAGTTATGAGAGGGAAAATGTTGACTCTATTAAAGTTACTTCAAATGGCTATTACACATTGTAGCCCCTCATTTACTCAAGTCTCTCTCTCTCTCTCTCTCTCTCTCTCTCTCTCTCTCAGCAATTCTTGGTCTCACACACACAGAATTTATCTCTCTCATACACAACAATTCTCTCTCTCTCTCTCTCTCTCTCTCTCTCCTCTCTCTCTCTCTCACACACACACACACACACACACACACACACAAACAGTAACTCTCCTCCCGCGGCGTAAAAGTAACATGTTTACAGAAGATGGATTGCCCAAAGCAATGTTGTTTGACTTCAATTACACCCAAATTACCGCTAGATATAAAACGGCCCAGTTGTTTACCTTTCATTCATTGTTTTCTCTCGACGGTTATTGCTCATTTCGTTGGTGTGTATTCGGAGAGATTGCTGAAATAGGGTTTATAAAAGCATCATGAATAGTCTCTTTGTTTTGTCTTGTTTTGTAGTGATTTTTTTTTAGTGTTTTTTCATAAATGGGGATTTTGTAATTAGGAATTTCAAATGGTTGTTTTTGAATTTATTATTATTATTATTATTATTATTATTATTATTATTATTATTATTATTGTTGTTATTATTATTATTATTTTAGTTTTTATTACTTATTCCTAATGAAAGCTCTTTAATGTTTATTATTATTATTATTATTATTATATTAATTTCCATTACTTATTCCTAATGAAAGTTCTTTAATGTTTATTATTATTATTATTATTATTATTATTATTATTATTATTATTATTATTATTATTATCATATTTATTATTATTATTTTGATTTTTATTACTTATTCCTAATGAAAGTTCTTTAATGTTTATTATTATTATTATTATTATTATTATTATCATTATTATTATTATTATTATTATATATTACTTATTTCTCATGAAAGTTTATTATTATTAATATTATTATTATTTTTTTTTTCTAATGATCTCTGCCATTCACGAGCGACCTTTAAACCTTTCAACCTTTTACAACTAATTGTTATATTGTTTTCAGAATACCATAAAATGAATAGTCATGCAACTCTTATATTTTACTGTCATGTGGTCTTGGACAGTGATCATATGTATATATGGTCAGTCTCTAGGGCATTGTCACTGTGCCTTGCCTCTGCCATTCATGAGCGACCTTTAAACCTTTACAACCCTTTACAACGAATTATTTTTGTCTTCAGAAAGCCCTAAAATGAATTGCCATTTGGTTGTTATGTATTACTGTCATGTGGTCTTCACCGGTGATCATAAGTAGATATATTTGGTCTCTAGAACATTGTCCTGCTAGGACATGGTCACTGTCCCTTGCCTCTGCCATTCATGAGCGACCTTTAAACATTTTCAACCTTTTGCAACGAATTGTTATATTGTTTTCTGAATGCCATAAAAGGAATAGTCATGCAACTCTTATATTTTATTTGAATGTGACGATTGAGAAAAAGCATTGAAGAGAGTGCCTTTACCTTTATGAATTTTACTCGACTTATTCTCTCTGACTTTACATCAGTTGCCAGTTTGGCCTTTTTTTCAAGCCAAAACCCCTCAAATTTGGCCTTTTTAAAAAATCGGTTTGCCTTTAGTAATATGAAAAATGGCTGGCCTTAAATACTATATATATTTTGCCTTTTCTACCATGGGGTTGGCCTTTTAACGCTTCTGTTGAATAGAAGTTGTCCTTTTCTCATTTAAAAAACCTGGCAACCCTGACATCTGGGCTAACTGTTCTTGACGCAGGGTTGCCATGTTGTCCTTTTTCAGACCAAACCCCTCAAATGTGGCCATTTTTCCGTGCCAAATATCTGAATTTGTCCTTTTTTCAATTGACTGAACATAAATGCTATATTTTTTAGCCTTTTTCAAGCCAAACCCGTCAATTATGGCCTTTTTTCCGCGCCAAATATCTCAAATTATCCTTTTTTTCCAATTGACTGAACATAAATGCTATATTTTTTAGCCTTTTTCAAGCCAAACCCGTCAATTATGGCCTTTTTTTCCGTGCCAAATATCTCAATTCGTCCTTTTTTCAATTGACTGAAGATAAATGCTATATTTTTTTGCCTTTTTCAAGCCAAACCCGTCAATTATAGCCTTTTTCCCGTGCCAAATATCTGAATTTGTCCTTTTTTCAATTGACTGAACATAAATGCTATATTTTTTAGCCTTTTTCAAGCCAAACCCGTCAATTATGGCCCTTTTTCCGTGCCAAATATCTCAATTTGTCCTTTTTTCAATTGACTGAACATAAATGCTATATTTTTTTATCCTTTTTCTACTAATTATTTAGCCTATTAAAGCTTCCGTTGTTTAAAAGTTGTATTTTTCTCATTTAGAAAAACTGGCAACTCTTTCTTGACGTGAGATCTTTCATAAAAAAAGTCAGGCTGTCAACATGTTGACAAACCCTTGACTCGGAAGTTCCTCAACATATTATAGACTTGTCTTCGTGATGTGTGTTCGGTAGGTTTTTTGTGGGGCAGGTTTTTGTTCTTGTCGAGAAATGGGTTTTGTTTTAATTTACAGTTGCCGGAAGGGAGGTAGTTGATAGGTTATTAAGGGTGTTAAATATATTTATGTATCTAGTAGAATTAACGAACACATATATAAATATTTTGTACATATATGTGCAGTATATATATATATATATATATATATGTGTGTGTGTGTGTGTATATGTATCTATATACAGTATACATATATAGTATATAAACAGATATATATATATATATATATATATATATATCTGTTTATCAGTGTGTATATATATGTTTGTGACTGTGTATATGTGGGCCCACATACAAAAAAAGTATATTGAATTGTTTAAAATGATTATTTATATATTGATTTCTCGTTATTATATATATATATATATATATATATATATATATATATATATATATATATATATATATATATATATATATATAAAGAGAGAGAGAGAGAGAGAGAGAGAGAGAGAGAGAGAGAGAGAGAGAGACAAGGTAGCCTCTTATCTGGATTGACAGCCATGTCACATGTATTAGACCTTATGCATATTCCTTTTTATCTCAGTTTAGTTCTTTTCTCTACTATTCTCTTTTCAGTTCCATGCCGTCTTTGAAAATTATGGAAGGAAGATAATAATCGTAATTTATTATATAATTATTTTAGACTTTAATGTTTTAAAGGTCGTCTCTATCTTGAGCTTTTAAATCAATACTTCTCCATTCATCATCTCCTGTTTCACGCTTCATAGTCCTCAGCCATATGGGCCTGGGTCTTCCAACTCTTCTAGTGCCTTTTGGAGCCCAGTTGAAAGTTTGGTGAACTAATCTCTCTTAGGGAGTGCGAAGAGCATGTCCAAACCATCTCCATTTACCCCTCACCATGATCTCATCCGCGCTTGTCACTTGAGTAATCTCTCTTATAGTTTCATTTCTAATTCAGTCTTCCAACTCTTCTATTGCCTTGTGAAGCCCAGTTGAAAGTTTGGTGAACTAATCTCTCTTGGGGAGTGCGAAGAGCATGCCCTAACCATCTCCATCTACTCCTCACCATGATCTCATCTACACCTGGCACTTGAGTGATCTCTCTTATAGTTTCATTTCTACTCCTGTCCTGATACAATCAAAGATTAATTAAACAATTTTCCCTTTAATATTTAGAAGCATTTCGTCTCCAGACTGTTAGAAAAAGGGAAACAGACTAAGAAGCAAAGACTGACAGTAAATTCTTTCTTTCTTTCTCCATTGTCTAACTTATTCATTTTACAAGTTTTTCCCCAGAGCGCAGCGGAGTGAACGCCCTATTCGTCTTGAGCCTCAAAATAGTATATTTTTTATTCGTTCTCCTTCAGCTGTCTCAGTGTTGGGATACGCTCTTTCTGACGGGCAGATTCTATTTACATATATATCAGATCGGAATGCCAAGGTGCTGAGTTTCCCCCCCCCCCCTCTTTTTTTTATTACATGGCTAAGACGATTTCGTCCGCTCTTCTAACTTCTGTTGTCTGTGTGCGTACACATACATCCATACATACACACACACACACACACACACACACACACACATATATATATATATATATATATATATATATATATATATATATATATATATATATATATATATATATATATTTAGAAATTAAACTGTAAGAGAGCTTACTCGAGTGTCATATGTGGATGAGATCATGGTTAGGGATAGATGGAGATGGTTTGGGCATGCTCTTCACACTCCCCAAGAGAGATTAGTTCACCAAACTTTCAACTGGGCTCCACAAGGCTCTAGAAGAGTTGGAAGACCCAGGCCTCCATGGCTGAGGATTATGTAAATGGCGAATGAAGAAGTGTTGATTTAAAAGCTCATGATAGAGACGACTGGCGAAATCTAACCGAGGCCCTTTGCGTCAATAGGCGTAGGAAGAGAAGATGATTATATATCTCTCTTGAGTGGAGATACCTTAACGTGGTGAAATGGTTTGTGTATCGTCATGATCAGCAAAGCTGTACTAGTCAGAACCACCCATACTATACTCAATTTTTTTTAATGAGGTGCATTTGCACTGACTCGCAGCGGTGCCCTTTTAGCTCGGAAAAGTTTCCTGCTATCTGATTGGTTAGAATTATCTTGTCTAACCAATCAGAGATCAGGAATCATTTCCGAGCTAAAAGGGCATCCTGGCGAGTCGGTGCAAGGTGCAAATCTGCTTCACTAAAAAGAATTGACTATAGGTTAATTTGCTGTGAGCCATCTAATCAAGGTCTACCACCATCACCAATCCGCAGTGGTCAAAGTGGTGCTGAAAACTGGCCAAACCCCAGACATGAATAACATGTCTGAGGCCTTTTTCCGGCAGTGGACTAGAAATGGCTACATTTGTTGTTGTATATTATTATTATTATTATTATTATTATTATTATTATTATTATTATTATTATTATTATCAGCTAAGCTACAATTATTAAAATGGTCAAAATCAAAAGGTATTATAGAAGGAAAAGACTGAAAAAAAGGTATTTAGGAGGGTTGCAAAAATGGACACCTATATTTTCATCCTGTTTTTTTTTTTTTTGGGGGGGGGGTTTGGATAATATCTGAACTCTGCATCGGTGTCAAATCCATTTGATATTCTTTTCGGCAAATGGCAAAATGGAAACGGACTTGAATTTTGAAATTTGGATTCAGTTTTTTTTTTTTTTTTTTTTTTTTTTTTTTTTTTTTTTCTTATTCCATTGCCAGTTTAGTGTACTTTCTGAAAACATTTGGTAATATCATTTTCCTATTAGATATGCCAATTTTTTTTGTATTCCATGAAAAGTTTAGTGTACTTTCTGAAAACATGTGGTATTATCATTTTCCTATTAGATATGACAATTTTTTTTTATTCCATGGAAAGTTTAGTGTACTTGCTGAAAACATTTGGTAATATCATTTTCCTATTAGATATGACAATTTTTTTTTTTTTTTTTGTATTCCATGAAAAGTTTAGCGTACTTTCTGAAAACATGTGGTAATATCATTTTCCTATTAGATATGACAATTTTTTTTTTTTTTGTATTCCATGAAAAGTTTAGTGTACTTTCTGAAAACATGTGGTAATATCATTTTCCTATTAGAGATGACAATTTTTTTTTTTATTCCATGAAAAGTTTAGTGTACTTTCTGAAAACATGTGGTAATATCATTTTCCTATTATAGATGACATTTTTTTTTTTTATTCCATGAAAAGTTTAGTGTACTTTCTGAAAACATGTGGTAATATCATTTTCCTATTAGATATGACAATTTTTTTTTTTTTTTGTATTCCATGAAAAGTTTAGTGTACTTTCTGAAAACATGTGGTAATATCATTTTCCTATTAGAGATGACAATTTTTTTTTTTTATTCCATGAAAAGTTTAGTGTACTTTCTGAAAACATGTGGTAATATCATTTTCCTATCAGAGATGACAATTTTTTTTTTCTATTCTATGAAAAGTCTAGTGTACTTTCTGAAAACATGTGGTAATATCATTTTCCTATTAGAGATGACAATTTTTTTTTTTATTCCATGAAAAGTTTAGTGTACTTTCTGAAAACATGTGGTAATATCATTTTCCTATTATAGATGACAATTTTTTTTTTTTATTCCATGAAAAGTTTAGTGTACTTTCTGAAAACATGTGGTAATATCATTTTCCTATTAGATATGACAATTTTTTTTTTTTTGTATTCCATGAAAAGTTTAGTGTACTTTCTGAAAACATGTGGTAATATCATTTTCCTATTAGATATGACAATTTTTTTTTTTTTTGTATTCCATGAAAAGTTTAGTGTACTTTCTGAAAACATGTGGTAATATCATTTTCCTATTAGATATGACAATTTTTTTTTTTTTGTATTCCATGAAAAGTTTAGTGTACTTTCTAAAAACATGTGGTAATATCATTTTCCTATTAGATATGACAATTTTTTTTTTTTGTATTCCATGAAAAGTTTAGTGTACTTTCTGAAAACGTGGTAATATCATTTTCCTATTAGATATGACAATTTTTTTTTTTTTTTTATTCCATGAAAAGTTTAGTGTACTTTCTGAAAACATGTGGTAATATCATTTTCCTATTAGATATGACAATTTTTTTTTTTTGTATTCCATGAAAAGTTTAGTGTACTTTCTGAAAACATGTGGTAATATCATTTTCCTATTAGATATGACAATTTTTTTTTTTGTATTCCATGAAAAGTTTAGTGTACTTTCTGAAAACATGTGGTAATATCATTTTCCTATTAGATATGACAATTTTTTTTTTTTTTTTGTATTCCATGAAAAGTTTAGTGTACTTTCTGAAAACATGTGGTAATATAATTTTCCTATTATAGATGACAATTTTTTTTTTTTTTTTTATTCCATGAAAAGTTTAGTGTACTTTCTGAAAACATGTGGTAATATCATTTTCCTATTAGAGATGACAATTTTTTTTTTTTTTTTATTCCATGAAAAGTTTAGTGTACTTTCTGAAAACATGTGGTAATATCATTTTCCTATTAGATATGACAATTTTTTTTTTATTCCATGGAAAGTTTAGTGTACTTTCTGAAAACATGTGGTAATATCATTTTCCTATCAGAGATGACAATTTTTTTTTTTTATTCCATGAAAAGTCTAGTGTACTTTCTGAAAACATGTGGTAATATCATTTTCCTATTAGAGATGACAATTTTTTTTTTTTATTCCATGAAAAGTTTAGTGTACTTTCTGAAAACATGTGGTAATATCATTTTCCTATCAGAGATGACAATTTTTTTTTTTATTCTATGAAAAGTTTAGTGTACTTTCTGAAAACATGTGGTAATATCATTTTCCTATTAGAGATGACAATTTTTTTTTTTTTTTATTCCATGAAAAGTTTAGTGTACTTTCTGAAAACATGTGGTAATATCATTTTCCTATTAGATATGACAATTTTTTTTTTATTCCATGGAAAGTTTAGTGTACTTTCTGAAAACATGTGGTAATATCATTTTCCTATCAGAGATGACAATTTTTTTTTTTATTCTATGAAAAGTTTAGTGTACTTTCTGAAAACATGTGGTAATATCATTTTCCTATTAGAGATGACAATTTTTTTTTTTTTTATTCCATGAAAAGTTTAGTGTACTTTCTGAAAACATGTGGTAATATCATTTTCCTATTAGATATGACAATTTTTTTTTTATTCCATGGAAAGTTTAGTGTACTTTCTGAAAACATGTGGTAATATCATTTTCCTATTAGATATGACAATTTTTTTTTTTATTCCATGGAAAGTTTAGTGTACTTTCTGAAAACATGTGGTAATATCATTTTCCTATCAGAGATGACAATTTTTTTTTTTATTCTATGAAAAGTTTAGTGTACTTTCTGAAAACATGTGGTAATATCATTTTCCTATTAGAGATGACAATTTTTTTTTTTTTATTCCATGAAAAGTTTAGTGTACTTTCTGAAAACATGTGGTAATATCATTTTCCTATTAGATATGACAATTTTTTTTTTATTCCATGGAAAGTTTAGTGTACTTTCTGAAAACATGTGGTAATATCATTTTCCTATTAGATATGACAATTTTTTTTTTTTTTTTATTCCATGAAAAGTTTAGTGTACTTTCTGAAAACATTTGGTAATATCATTTTCCTATTAGATATGACAATCTTTTTTTTTTTTTTTTTTGTATTCCATGAAAAGTTTAGTGTACTTTCTGAAAACATTTGGTAATATCATTTTCCTATTAGATATGACAATCTTTTTTTTTTTTTTTTTTTTTTTTTATTCCATGAAAAGTTTAGTGTACTTGCTGAAAACATTTGGTATATAATATCATTTTCCTATTAGATAAGAGAGAGAGAGAGAGAGAGAGAGAGAGAGAGAGAGAGAGAGAGATTGATTCCTATTAGATGACAATTTTTTTTTTATTCCATGAAAAGTTTAGTGTACTTTCTGAAAACATTAAGTATATATGTAATATGATTTTTCTAATAGATATGAGGCGTTACATATTCTACGTTATATATTCTTGAGAGAGAGAGAGAGAAAGAGAGAGAGAGAGAGAGAGAGAGAGAGAGAGAGAGAGAGAGAGAGAGAGAGAGAGAGAGAGAGAGAACTGTGAACTATTTTCTTGATTCCTTTTTAAAGGCGAGGGATTTTGGAATATTATGATTTAAAATTTCGTGTTGACTCAAAAGTACTTTTTATTACCTCCGTCAACGAAGTTGGAAGGAGGTTATGTTTTCGCCCCTGTTTTGCGTGTGTTTGTGTGTGGGTTTGTTTGTGAGCATCTTCCTGGCTACAATTTTAATCGTAAAGTACTGAAACTTGCAGGGATTTTAAACTTATGTAAAGAGCTGGAAATGATTAAATTTTGGAAGGTCAAAGGTCAAGGTCACGGACGAGCAAAACGTCCAAAATCAATACAAAAAGGTTGAGAAATAAGCTGCCCTGGCGGAGGTCTGCGCTTTACTGAGTGCCCTAATAGTTATTCTATTGCTATTCTTCACGCCATTACCAGCTTTATATATGTTTTTTTATACACATTTTCAGTTTTGGTTTTCACTGTAATTTTTTAGATTTTATTTTCTTTTAGAATTTTTTTTTCGGAAAATGGGAAATGTTTTTTTCTGAAGTGACTTGAAATTCAATTTCTCTTTCTTTTAGATTTTTCGTAAAATGGGAAACTTTTTTTTTTTCAGAAGTGACTCAAAGTTCAATTTCTTTTTCTTTTAGATATTTCGTAAAATGGGAAACTTTTTTTTCTGAAGTGACTCAAAGTTCTTTAACGGGATTTCCGCTTGAAAATCTCGGCCGGAGGCTTTGACACCCACTGTTTGTCGGAGTTGCTAGTTTTGTCGGTATGCAACCCACGACTTTCATGTTTCCAGTTCTTGTTTTCCCTGTACGTTTCATGAACGTTTGTAAATTCCTGGGGTGGATTTATTTGCGTAAATATAGCCGGATTTTGCGAGTGTTTTTGTACGTATACCGAATCCTGTGCTTTTTGAGTGGGCATTCACTGTAAAAAAAAAAAAAAAAAAAAAAAAAAAAGGCTGGCAGATCTTTCCTCAGACAGCCTTTATAACGTTTAAAACGCTTCAAGGAGACTAATATTACTGCCAGATAAAGCTTTGTTCAGACCGCATCTATAACGTTTAAAACGCTCCAAGAAGACTAATATTACTGTCAGATAAAGCTTTGTTCAGACAGCATCTATAACGTTTAAAACGCTTCAAGAAGGCTGATACCACTGCCAGATCTTTGTTCAGACAGCACCTATAACGTTTAAAACGCTTCAAGACGACTGATACTACTGCCAGATCTTTGTTCAGACAGCATCTATAACGTTTAAAACGCTTCAAGAACACTGATATTACTGTCAGATCTTTGTTCAGACAGCCTCTATAACGTTTAAAACGCTTCAAGAAGACTAATGTTACTGTCAGATCTTTGTTCAGACAGCCTCTATAACGTTTAAAACGCTTCAAGAAGACTATTATTACTGTCAGATCTTTGTTCAGACAGCGTCTATAACGTTTAAAACGCTTCAAGAAGACTATTATTACTGTCAGATCTTTGTTCAGACAGCATCTGTAACGTTTAAAACGCTTCAACAAGACTAATATTACCGTCAGAAATATTACTGTCAGATCTTTGTTCAGACAGCGTCTATAACGTTTAAAACGCTTCAAGAAGACTATTATTACTGTCAGATCTTTGTTCAGACAGCGTCTATAACGTTTAAAACGCTTCAAGAAGACTATTATTACTGTCAGATCTTTGTTCAGACAGCACATATAACGTTTAAAACGCTTCAAGAAGTCTAATATTACTGCCAGATCTTTTTTCAGACAGCCTTTATAACGTTTAAAACGCTTCAAGAAGAGTAATACTACTGTCAGATCTTTGTTCAGACAGCATCTATAACGTTTAAAACGCTTCAAGAAGAGTAATACTACTGTCAGATCTTTGTTCAGACAGCATCTATAACGTTTAAAACGCTTCAAGAAGTCTAATATTACTGCCAGATCTTTTTTCAGACAGCCTTTATAACGTTTAAAACGCTTCAAGAAGAGTAATACTACTGTCAGATCTTTGTTCAGACAGCCTTTATAACGTTTAAAACGCTTCAAGAAGAGTAATACTACTGTCAGATCTTTGTTCAGACAGCATCTATAACGTTTAAAACGCTTCAAGAAGTCTAATATTACTGCCAGATTTTTACTCAGACAGCATCTATAACGTTTAAAACGCTTCAAGAAGACTAAAATTACTGCCAGATCTTTACTCAGACAGCATCTATAACGTTTAAAACGCTTCAAGAAGACTAGAATTACTGCCAGATCTTTCCTCAGAGAGCCTTTATAACTTTTAAAACGCTTTAAGAACACTAATACTACTATCAGATCTTTGTTCAGACAGCATCTATAACGTTTAAAACGCTTCAAGAAGACTGATATTACTGCCAGATCTTTGTCCAGACAGCATCTATAACGTTTAATTTTAATCGGAAATTCCCCGTAAAAATATTCTGTTCTTAGCCGTATTTCAGTAAAATACAGGCGACCGTAATTTTACCATACTCTCTTATTATATTTTACGGGTTGGTGACCGTAATATCACTCCTTTACGTCAATATATCTGTTTTTAAAACGGTAAATGCCTGGCAACATTTATTCCAGGATTTTTACCTGTTTTTACGGCAAATATTTGATAGTGTACCTAAAAATGTTAAAACTTTTTATGTTAAAAGCTGCAAAAGGTTAAATTTTTGAAGGTCAAGGTCACGGTCAAGCAAAATGTCCAATCACGTAATCAGCCATAAGTTTGGACATCATTGTCACAGAGACTTCAAACTTGGTACATATCTGAGTGTATGAAAATCCACGCCAATTAATACATGTTAAGGTCAAAGGTCAAGGTCACGGTCAAGCAAAATGTCCAATTCACGTAATCAGCCATGAGTTTGGACATCGTTGTCACAGAGACTTCAAACTAGATTCATATTTGAGCGTATGAAAATCAACGCCCATCAATACATGTTAAGGTGAAAGGTCAAGGTCAAGGTTGAGTAAAAGGTCTAGAAATAAGTTACCGTGGCGGATGTCTGCGCTCTACTGAGTGCCCCTCTAGTTTAATTTGTCATAGATATTTCGTCTTTATTTTTATAATTGATCTTGAAGTGATTGGTGGTGTCTATTTGATTAGCTTTTTTTTTTTTTTTCAATGACAAATGTTTACAGTTATTTAGATATCTTTGAATTTGATCTAAATATTTTTTCTTTCATTATTTTCAGAATGAATCGAGAACTGTTGCTGGTGGCGTCCATGTAAGGACAAATACCCTGTAAGTACCATCTAATTGACAGTAATATAGTATAAATGTAATTAATTTGTTAATAATAAATTGCGCGAACTTAAGAGCTTAATCTATATTATTTTGGGTAATTAACAATTATTTAATGGATCTACACTGTTAAAAAACCGTAAATTTTAATTGAAAATTCACCATAAAAATATACTGTTCTCAGCCGTATTTCAGTAAAATACAGGCGACCGTAATTTTTACCCTACTTTGTTATTATCTTTTACGGGTTGGTGACCGTAATATCACTCCTTTACGTCAATATATCCGATTTTAAAACGGTAAATGCCTGGCAACATTTATTCCAGGATTTTTACCTGTGTTTTACGGTAAAGTTTCCACAGTGTAAAATGATCTGCATATTTGGTATGTTAATATGAACATTCTTGTTTCCGCTTGCTTAATGCTTCCTAGCAACTGAAACTTCTTTAATCTCATATCGTTGTTTCTCTTCAGCGTGAAATTTTAGTCAACCATTTGATTTGATTTGATTTTTTTTAAACTTGGTATTCTTACGTCTGCCATATTCTAAGTCAATATGTAGTAAATGTAATGTCACCATCCTTTTGAGCGAGAGATTTGGTGTTTTGGGTATATATATATATATATATATATATATACATATATATATGTATATATAAATATATATATATATATATATATATATATATATATATACATATATATATGTATATATAAATATATATATATATATATATATATAAATATATATATATATATTATATATATATATGTATATATATAATATATATATATATATATATATATATATGTATATATATTAATATATATACATATATATATATTATATATATATATATATGTATGCATACATACATACATATATATATATATATATATATATATATATATATATATATATGTATATATATACACATATATATATGTATATAAGTATACATAATATATAAATATATATATATATATATATATATATATGTATGTATGTATGTATATATTTGCATATATATAAATATATATTATATATATTATATATATATATATAAGAGAGAGAGAGAGAGAGAGAGAGAGAGAGAGAGAGAGAGAGAGAGAGAGAGAGAGAGAGAGAGAGAGAGAGAGTGTTAATTTTCACCATGAATAATTTATGTACATTTCCTCCCTGATATCATATGACTCAAAACTCAAAATATTAAATGTAAACACTTTCATATTAAATCAAAATTCGGGAACCATTTGATATATTTTTTTTCCGGATGGCAAACGTTAAAAGAAGCATATTTGTCCCCTCTGCTGAAAACTAAAAATATTATATATATACGTCTAAAGTTTTATGAAAATTTCTCTATTTCTCCTTTCAAACGAGAGATTTATTTTTTCCCCGGAAAAAATCATTCTTGCAAAAAAAAAAAAAAAAAAAAAAAAAAAAAAAAAAAAATGTGAAATGTGTAAAATAACCCACAATTTATAAAAAATCAAATTTATTGATCTTTCGAAGCGAAGGGACCATCTCCCTTCCTCTTCAGAAGACTGATGTTTACTATTTGTTTTCTGAAGAGGAAGGTAGATAGTCCCTTCATAAGCTCAATAAATTTCATTTTTCATACATTGTGGGTTATTTCATTTATCATAAATACACGGAAAATTGTTTTGCCTATTTTAATGTTTTTTTTTTTTTTTTTTTTTTTTTTTTTTTTTTTTTTTTTTTTTTTTGCGTTTGGATTTTTGTTTATAATTCCACAAATTGTTATTTACACGAGCAGAAATCATAAATACATAGAAAATTATGTATTTTAAAGTATGTGAAATATAGTTCTCGTGGGATAGACTTCAATGTTAAAGAAGGATGTCTTGTTATGCTTTTTTTTTTTTTTTTTTTTTTTTTTTTTTTTTTTTTTTTTTTTTTTTTTTCGGTTCAGAATTCCACAAACAGTTTTTGTGCACGAGCAGAAATCATAGTTCAAGCAGATATATTGTTTTCAGATTATAGTAAGACTTAGCCACACCTGTTATCGTTAACTGTTATCGTTTTTTTTTTTTGTTATCACCTTTCATCTGCACAGGTGGGGATATTATAGTATGTTTCTGTTGACATATAGTAACAGGAGTAAGTCTAGATGTCTATAATTTATTTGTAATTCGACAGTAGAAGAAAATTTATTATTATTATTATTATTATTATTATTATTATTATTATTATTATTATTATGTCTTTAATTGATTTTTAAATTGGCAGTAGAATGAAATTGATTATTATTATTATTATTATTATTATTATTATTATTATTATTATTATTATTATTATTGTAGTAGGTTTTTGTTTACAAATAGTAACAGGACCAAATGTGGATGACTAATTCATTAATTTGACAGTAGAATGAAAATGTTTTTATGTTGAACAGGCTGACATAAGCCTTTTTATAGTTTATATATGAAGTATCTGTTTTAATGTTGTTAATGTTTTTTTTAAATATTTTATTTTAATTGTTCATTACTTCTTTTATCGTTTATTTACTTCCTTATTTCATTTCCTCACTGGGCTATTTTTCCCTGATGAAGCCCTTGGGCTTATAGCATCTTGCTTTTCCCAACTAGGGTTGTAGCTTAGCTAATAATGAATGTAGAGACCCTCCTTCATTTCCAATGCTTTATAATGTTTTATGATTTTCTCATTGGGCTATTTTTCCATGTTGGAGCCCTTGAGCTTATGGCATCTTATTTTTCCCAACTAGGGTTGTAGCTTAGCTAATAATAATAATAATAATAATAATAATAATAATAATAATAATAATAATAATAATAATAATAATAAAGGTAGAGGCCACCCTTCATTTCCAACGTAATAGATTACTTTAGGCCAATGTTTTATAACTTTCCCGTCTCTACGAGGCAGCTGACGCCAAAGTTCTTGCTAAGTGACACCTGTGTCACCTTGGGAGACGATTACTAGCCAAGATTCTTGGACACGATGTGTCGTACAATGCTAGAGGCATTTTTAGATTTATTTTAGAAACAGGTCTTCTGAATGGTTTTTAACTTTTATAATGACATGTTTACGTTTGTGGTTTTAATTGAATATTCTTTTATTCTTTATTTATAATGAATAATATCGGCGTCAATGACCTTCGATGTCAGGATGCCAGAAAACTTCAAATTCGTCAATCAATATAACCGAAGACAATTAAGGATTCTGTTTTTGTTATTTTTAATTTTTTATGAAGAATGGTTGATTCTATTTCGTTGTTTTCTGTTGGAGTTTTTTTCATTTACTTAATGGTATGCAATGAATACGTACACACGTACTCACATGATACACGCACACGCTGACAGCAAACCAATCTAGTATGGGTAGCCCTGAGTCTGATTAGTACAGCTTTGCTGGTCATGGCAATACACAAACCCTTTCACCACTTTAAGGTGTCCCCGCTCAGAAAGGGATATATATATATATATATATATATATATATATATATATATATATATATATATATATATATATATATATATATATATATATTTGTGTGTGTGTGTATGTATGTGTGTGCGTAGATGATGAAAACCAAAAATATTAATGTTACGGTTCTTAAAATATTTTATTTTGTTCATTACTTCTCTCATAGCTTATTCCCTTTCCTCACTGGGCTATTTTTCACTCTTGAAGCCCTTCGGCTTATAGCATCCTGCTTTTCCAACTAGGGCTGTAGCTTAGCAAGTGATAATAATTATAAGAGGAATAAGTGAAATGATTAACATAAATCTCAAGTTACATACAGTAAACACTGTATACAGCTGACCTTTCATTATAGAAAATAATGGCTGATTATTATTATTATTACTATCCAAGCTACATCCCTAGTTGGAAAAGCAAGATGCTATAAGCCCAGGGGCTCCAACAGGGAAAAATAGCCCAGTGGGGAAAGGAAATAAGGAAATAAATAAATGAAGAGAACAAATTAACAATAAATCACTCTAAAATAAGTAACAACGTCAAAACAGACATGTCATATATAAACTATTAACAACATCAAAAACAAATATGTCATAAATAAACAAAAAGACTCATGTCCGCCTGGTCAACAAAAAAGCATTTGCTCCAACTTTGAACTTTTGAAGTTCTACTGATTCAACCACCCGATTAGGAAGATCATTCCACAACTTGGTCACAGCTGGAATAAAACTTCTAGAGTACTGCGTATAGTATTTAGCCTCGTGATGGAGAAGGCCTAGCTATTAGAATTAACTGCCTGCCTAGTATTACGAACAGGATAGAATTGTCCAGGGAGATCTGAATGTAAAGGATGATCAGAGTTTTGAAAAATCTTATAAAAAAAAGAAAATCAAAGACAATACTTTCACTGAGCAGAAATCTAACAACAGACGCATTTCTTTTCTTCAAATGCGTAAAAAAAACGGATTCTTAGGAGCAAAACTACAAGGATACCGCTCTCCTTTGAAGTAGCGAAATCAGACGTGCTTAAATTTAAGACACCATGGAGTGGTGGAGGGAAGAACTGGTGAAGGGAGGAAAAAATAAGAAATAACAATAACTATAGTCCATTTCTTTTAGCGAGGCATATTTGCATCGACTCGCAGCGGTGCCCTTTTAGCTCGGAAAAGTTTCCTGATCGCTGATTGGTTGGACAACATAATTCTAACCAATCAGCGATCAGGAAACTTTTCCGAGCTAAAAGGGTACCACTACGAGTCAGTGCAAATCTGCCTTGCTAAAAGAAATGGACTATAGAGGGGCACTCAGTAGAGCGCAGATCTCCGCTACGGCAGCTTATTTCTCGACCTTTTGCTCGACCTTGACCTTTGACCTTAACAGGTATAAATTGTCGTGGATTTTCATGCACTCAAATATGAACCACGTTTGAAGTCTCTGTGACAACGATGCTTAAACTAATGGCTGATTACGTGAATTGGACATTTGGTTTAACCGTGACCTTGACCTTTGTCCTTGACCTTCCAAAATTTGATCATTTCCAACTTTTTACATAACAGTTAATCCCTGGAAGTTTCATTACTCAACAATTAAAATTGTGTCCAGGAAGCTGTTCACAAGCAAACACACAAACTGGGGGTTAAAACTAACCTTTCCAACTTCGTTGGCGGAGGTAAAAAGTAGGTTTTTCTTCTCTAGGTGATAAATGTTTCTGGGTAAATAGTGATCATCAGGTTGGTGGTGATTTTAGAGTTCTCTTGCTTGAGGGTACACTCAGGCACACTTCTATCTAGTTTCTCTTCCTCTTGTTTTGTTAAAGTTTTTATAGTTTTTATAAAAAATATTTATTTTAATGTTGTTACTATACTCGAAATATTTTATTTTTCTTCATTTCCTTTCCTCACTGGGCTATTTTCCCTATTGGGGCCCTGGGCTATTTTCCCTATTGGGGCCCTGGGCTTATAGCATTCTGCTTTTACAACTAGGGTTGTAGCTTAGCATTTAATAATAATAATAATATAAGTTATTGTTGGGAGTCAAGACAGCAAATTTTGAATCAAGGGACTTAGCTTAGCTTCGAACTTTAGCTTCAGCTTAACTTTGAACGTTAGCTTCAGCTTAGCTTTAAACTAGCTCCAGGTTAGCTGCGAACTTTAGCTCTAGCTTAGGTTCAAGCTTTAGCTGCAGCTTTAGCTTTAGATTTAGTTTCTGGATCAGCTTAGGTTCGAACTCTAACTTCAGCTTAGCTTTGAACTTGAGCTTCAGCATAGCTTCGAACATTAACTTCAGCTTAACTTCGAACTTTAGCTTGGCTTCGATCTTTAGTTCTAGCTTAGGTTCAAGCTTTAACTGCATCTTTAGCTTTAAATCTATGTTTAAGTTCAGCTTAGCTTCGAACTCTAACTTCAGCTTAGCTTCGAACTTTAGCTTCAGCTTAGCTACGAACTTTCCCTTCAGCATAGCTTCGAACTATAGCTTCAGCTTACCTTCGAACTATAGCTCCACCTTAGCTTCGAACTTTAGCTTCAGCTTAGCTTCGAACTTTAGCTCTAGCTTAGGTTCAAGCTTTAACTGCAGCTTTAGCTTTAGATTTATGTTCAAGTTTAGCTTAGCTTCGGACTCTAACTTCAGCTTAGCTTCGAACTTTAGCTTCAGCTTAGCTTCGAACTTTAGCTTCAGCTTAGCTACGAACTTTACCTTCAGCCTAGATCCGAACTCTAACTTCAGCTTAGCTTCGAACTTTAGCTTC
>NC_090766.1:12262834-12275334 GCF_036898095.1 Palaemon carinicauda | reverse complement strand
ATACTATTTTTCAACACCACTTTTATGTATCAAGATTAAAATGTTTGCTTGTTTTGATAATACTGAATCAAAAATTATTATTATTATTATTATTATTATTATTATTATTTTTTTTTTTGTGCACCCAGAAAGCTACCACACACAAGAATAATGTTATTACACTGTGGGAGAATAGAATTTTTAAACTTACTGCAACTCGCATGGAAAATTGCAACCACTATTAAGCACGTACCATATATAAGGCTGAATTAAATTTCGTATTCATATAGTGTACTCTCTCTCTCTCTCTCTCTCTCTCTCTCTCTCTCTCTCTCTCTCTCTCCTCCTCTCTCTCTCTCCTCTCTCTCTCTCTCTCTCTCTCTCTCTCTCTCACTCTGTTATTATTATTATTATTATTATTATTATTACTTGCTAAACTACAACCCTTGTTGGAAAAGCAGGATGCTATAAGCTCAGGTGCTCCAACAAGGAAAATAGCCTCTTGGGGAAAGGAAACAATGAAAAATAAAATATCTTAAGACAATAACAACATTAAAATAAATATTTCTGGAATAAACTATAAAAACTTTCAAACAAAACAAGAGGAAGAGAAATTAGATAGAATAGTGTGCCCGAGTGTACCCTCAAGCAAGAGAACTCTAACCCAAGACAGTGGAAGACCATGGTACAGAGGCTATAGCACTACCCAAGACTAGAGAACAATGGTTTGATTTTGGAGTGTCCTTTTTCCTATGAGAGCTGGTTACCATAGCTAAAGAGTCTCTTCTACTCTTACCAAGAGGAAAGTGGCACTGCACAATTACAGTACAGTAGTTAACCCCTTGAGAGAAGAAGAATTGTTTGGTAATCTCAGTTGTATGAGGACTGAGGAGAATGTGTAAAGAATAGGCTAGATTACTCGGTGTATGTTTAGGCAAAAGGGGAAATGAACCGTAACCAGAAAGAAGGATCCAATGTAGTACTGTCTGGCCAGTCAAAGGACCCAATTAATCTCTAGCGGTAGTATATCAACGGGCGGCTGGTGCCCTGTCCAACCTACTACCTTGAAAGTTATATTTTATCAAGAATTGTGAGGTGGTCTTGTGATGGTTATTCCTCTTTTGAAATATAATGAAATAATTGTGTGTGTGTGTGTGTGTGTCCTCTTTAAATCTGCTTAGATAGTCCTCTTCAGTATGTAATTACGTGATTATAACAAGTCAAAAAAAAAAGTTAGTTGTTGATGTCTTTGCACCAATTCCCTCTTAAAAGTGGTGATATTTGTCCAAGACAAACTTCTCTCTCTCTTTCTCTGACTCAAAAAAAAAAAAAAAAAAAAAAAAAAAAAAAAAAAAAAAACACACACACACACACCAAGCTTTTGAAGTTGCCCCGTAGTTGGTATTGCTCTTAAAAGACTAATGAAGGAGAGAGAGAGAGAGAGAATTTCAAGTTGAAACGAAGAACGTGATTGAAAGACAGCTAAATAAACTATTTAACTTCGCCAGAACTTTGTTGGATAAAACCTTCCGTGGGAGGAGAGAGTGGAGTGACGGTTTGGTGTTAAATGGGGAAATGGAGAGAAATGGGAAACCGATTGTGAAGGAAGTTAGCAGAGATAAACGAAGAAAACAATTGTTAAACAATTGTTAGAAATGTTCCTCACTTACCAGGATTAGTTGATTATTGCTATTTTATAGGTAGTAGCTTGGTCAAGGCACCAGCCACCTGTTAAGATACTTCCCCTAGAGTACCAGTTGATTATTCCTATTTGTGGGTAGGTAGGCTGGCCAAAGCACCAGCCACCTGTTAAGGTACTTCCCCTAGAGGACCAGTTCATTATTACTATTTGTAGGTAGTAGGTTGGTCACGGCACCAGCCACCTGTAAGGGTACTTCCCCTAGAGGACCAGTTGATTATTACTATTTTGCAGGTAGTAGGTTGGCCCAGGCACTAGCCACCCGTTGTGATACTTACCCTAGAGAGTTATTGGGCGCTATTTGACTGGCCTCTCTGGTTACGGTTCATTTTTCCATGTTCTACAGATACAACGAATAGTCTGGCCTATTCTTTAGATATTCTCCTCTGTCCTCATACAGCTGATAACGCCAAGATAACAGAAAAATTCATCATCACTCAAGGGGTTAACTACTGCACTGTAATCGTGCAGTGGCTACTTTCCACTTGGTGAGGGTAGAGAGGACTCTTTAGCTTATAAGCAGTTCTTCTAGGAGTGGGACACTCCAAAATCAAACAATTGTTCTCTAGTCTTGGGTAGGGCCATAGCCTCTGTACTATGATCTTCCACTGTCTTTGGTTAGAGTTCTCTTGCTTGAGGGTACCCTCTGTTATTATTATCATTACCTGCTAAGCTACAACTCCAATTAGAAAAGTAGGATGCTATAAGCCCAAGGGCGCCAACAGGAAAAATAGCTCAGTGAGAAAAGGAATTAAGAAAATATATAAACTATAAGTAATGAACAATTAAAATAAAATATCTTGAGAAGAGTAACAATATTAATATAAACCTTTCATATATAAACTATAAAAATTTAAAATAATATCGAAAGGAAGAGATTAAGATAGAATAGTGAACCTAAGTGTACCCTCAAGCAAGAGATCTCTAGCACACTATTCCATCTGTTTCCTTATTTCCTTTCCTCACTGGGCTATATTCCCTGATGGACCCCTAGGACTTATAGCATCCTGCTTCTCCAACCTGGGCTCTAGCTTCGTAAATAATGATAATGCTAATATTTGTATAAACCATAATTGTTTAAAACAGAACAAAAACTTTCAATGACGTTAAGTGTGATGTTTTTCAAGGATTCTTCAACTGAGGTTTTTAAGGACTAAATGTCTCTGATCTCTCTCCTGTAGTTGAAGTTGATTTGAAGATGATGTACCAATATACTCCATGTGATAAAGTATCTGTGAATAATACATGCACATATTGTATATTTTATTTATTATTATTATTATTATTATTATTATTATTATTATTATTATTATTATTATTATTATTATTGCTAAGCTACAACCCTAGTTGGAAAAGCAGGATGCTACAAGCCCAAGGGCTCCAACAGGGAAAATATCCAATGATGAAAGGAAATAAGGACATTGATAAACTATTCATGAGAGGTAATGATTGTAAGGAATAAAGAAATAGAACTGACAAAATTATAAACAATGAAGGGATACTGAGGTATATATAAATATATATATATATATATATATATATATATATATATATATATAATATATAAGCCATATATTATTATACTCCTCCTCATATCTGGATTCTCTCTACCTCGGGATCAGAGATCCAAGGAGTAATCAACTCAAAGATAATAGCTTCTGATCGGCCGGGGAATCGAACCCGTGGCCAAGAAACTGAAGTTCCATTGACTTAGCAAACCATGTCTAAATGTGCAAAATGTATCATATTTATACATATGTATATTATATATATATATATATATATATATATATATATGTGTGTGTGTGTGTGGTGTGTCGGTGGGTCAGTGGATGTGTGTTCATACTCACTTCATTGTTTGTTCGTATAAGCATGCATAAATGTACTATATATGAATATGTACACAGACACGAACTCACATCACCTACATTAATTTCCCTAATGCTCAGTAAACCATGGAATCTCTGAGATTAATCTCTATGCCAACGTATTAACTGTGGTATCCCAATAATCCTTGATTGTCTCTCTCCCATTCCCCAAGTGTCTGTCATTCTTTTCTGTTCTTTGATTGATCCGGTTGCGTATTCTTAGTTCCATGTTTATCTCGATGAAGGTAGAGAATGGGACGACTTTTTTATGGTTCTGTAAGGAGGATGTTTGGTCTAAATCATCTTCTTTCTCTACAATCTTGTCCTTATTTGGGGTCGCTGTAATAGTTCTTCAACACATTTCTCCATTTGCTTCGGTCCAGTGCATCTTCCTCGAGCAATCCCAACTCCCTCATATCTCACACAGTCAAATCCTCTCTCTCTCTCTCTCTCTCTCTCTCCTCTCTCTCTCTCTCTCTCTCTCTCTCTCTCTCTCTCTCTCTCTCTCTCTCTCTCATTGACAACCTTTGTGCATTCTAACCCTCATTTATAAAACAAGAAACTCAGCCTTTTATCAAATCTCTCTCTCTCTCTCTCTCTCTCTCTCTCTCTCTCTCTCTCTCTCTCTCTCTCTCTCTCTCATTGACAACCTTTGTGCAGTTTAACTCTCATTTATAAAACAAGAGACCCAGCCTTCTCTCTCTCTCTCTCTCTCTCTCTCTCTCTCTCTCTCTCTCTCTCTCTCTCTCTCTCTCTCATTGACAACCTTTTGTGCATTCTAAATCTCATTTATGAAACAGACCCAGCCTTCTAGCAAATCTCTCTCTCTCTCTCTCTCTCTCTCTCTCTCTCTCTCTCTCTCTCTCTCTCTCTCTCTCATTGACCTTTGTGCAGTTTAAACCCTCATCCATAAAACAAGCAGCCTTTTAACAAATATCTCTCTCTCTCTCTCTCTCTCTCTCTCTCTCTCTCTCTCTCTCCTCTCTCTCTCTCTCTCTCTCTCTCTCTCTCTCTCTCTCTCATTGACAACCTTTGTGCAGTTTAACCCTCATTTATAAGCAGAGCCAGCCTTCTTGCAAATCTCTCTCTCTCTCTCTCTCTCTCTCCTCTCTCTCTCTCACTCTCTCTCCTCTCTCTCTCTCTCTCTCTCTCTCTCTCAATAAAAAACTTCAAAGCTCCAATTGGTATGGAATGGACTATGTTGACTTTCGATATCTGGCTGTCCCTTCCAGACACACGAGATCTTTTCCATATCTCGAAAATGTTTTTCTAAGGGAAAAAAACATTGGAAGACACCGGAAATCCTGTATCAGTTGTTATGTGATATTCTGGAGGAAGAAAAATTGCATTCTCGTTCATATGGTTTCTATGTCCTTCCCGGGGGGACATGTGTCTGTTTGTATTATATTGCGTTGATGTTGAAATTATTTCAGTTTTTTAAATAGTTTTGATGTAACAAGTTTGAGTTTTACTGTAGTCATACACACAAGTGTGTGTGTGTGTATGTATATATATATATATATATATATATAAATATATATATATACATATATATATATATTATATATATATATATATATATATATATACATACTATACACATTTCTGTATGACTGTTTACAGTAAATTTTAAACATTGATTCATCAAAACTATTTAAAAACTAAAACCCACTCGACTTCAAAGCAATATATATATATATATATATATATATATATATATATATATATATATCTATATATATATATATATATATATATATATATATATATATATTACATGGTTATTATTTTTATTATTTTTATTATTATTATTATTACTATTATTATTATTATTATTATTATTATTATTATTATTATTAGGTAAGCTAAAAACCCTTGTTTGAAAAACAGGATGCCATTAGCCCATGGGCCCCAACAGATATATATATGTCTATATATATATATATATATATATATATGTATATATATATATATATTTATGTATGTATGTGTATATATTATTATTATTATTATTATTATTATTATTATTATTATTATTATTATTATTACTACTAGATAAGCTAAAACCCTTGTTTGAAAAGCAGGATGCTATCAGCCCAAGGGCTCCAGCTTAAAATAGCCCAGTAAGGAAAGGAAATAAGGAAACATAATAGTGTGCCTGAGTGTACCCTACCCTCAAGCGCATATACTGTATACGTGTGTTTGTTTAATTTTTTAAATGAGTACTGCCTATCTCCACCCAGGAGTCAAATCTGGATGTACTTGCTTGGTACTAGAAAAATTTTAATGTTTTTTTCTGTACACTTGTACACTCACACACATACACACACATTAACACAGCTGAAACTAGATTCTTATCTTAATTTTGAGGAGACTCAGGGCCTACCCTCAGTTTCCATTCAAATTCCGTTCCTATTTAAGGAAATTCCTGTAAGTTGAAAGGAATTTCCATCGTCACAGCTGCCTTGGACGTCATGTTTCCCTTAGTTTCCATTAAAATTTCCTTCCTATTTAAGGAAATTCCTGTAAGTTGAAAGGAATTTTCTTTGTCACAGCTGCCATGGGCGTTATGTTTCCCTGTTTCCATTAAAATTCCTTTCCTATTTAAGGAAATTCCTGTAAGTTGAAAGGAATTTCCTTTGTCACAGCTACCTTGGACGTCATGTTTCCCTCAGTTTTCATTAAAATTTCCTTTCTATTTAAGGAAATTCCTGTAAGTTGAAAGGAATTTTCTTTGTCACAGCTACCTTGGACGTCATGTTTCCCTCAGTTTTCATTAAAATTTCATTCCTATTTAAGGAAATTCCTGTAAGTTGAAAGGAATTTCCTTTGTCACAGCTGCCTTGGACGTTATGTTTCCCTGTTTCCATTAAAATTCCCTTCCTATTTAAGGAAATTCCTGTGAGTTGAAAGGAAGCCTTGGGACGTCATGTTTGCTAACCGAATTAAGGCCCTTTGCATTTTATTTTACTTAAAATTCCCTTCCTATTTAAGGAAATTCCTGTGAGTTGATAGGATTTTCCTTTGTCACAGCTGCCTTGGACGTTGTTTCCCTGTTTCCTATAAAATTCCTTTACTATTTAAGGAAATTCCCGTGAGTTGAAAGGAAGCCTATGGGACGTCATGTTTGCTAACTGAATTAGGGGTTTGGCATTTTATTTTACTGTCAGCATTACCAGACAAAGACAGTCTGAAGTGCAGAAGAGTGACTCGCCTTATGACTCGTATACATAATCTTTTGATGTCAGATATAAAGAATGTTATTATTTCTTATTTTTGTTTATGTCAGAATTATTTTCTCATTTGGAAGTAAGCTACGTTTTACAAGTTTTTTTTCTTATAGAGATTTCAAGACTATGATATGAATGAAAAGAGGATTATTATTTTTCAGTTCATCATGTGCATTTTTGTTGATCATCCCTATATAATAAGAGGAAGTGCCTGGCTATATATATATATATATATATATATATATTATTACTTGCTAAGCTACAACCCTAGATGGAAAAACAGAATGCTATAAGCCCAGAGGCTCCAACAGGGAAAATAGCCTAGTGAGGAAAGGCAACAAGGAAAAAATAAATATTTTAAGAAGAGTAACAACAGTAAAATAAATATATACTATATAAACTATATAAAATTTTATCTGTCCGGTCACGCTCAGCGTCATTGCAAGACGTATGAGTATTTGGTCTCTCTTGATCCTTCGGGAAGGGGTGTAGAGAGTAGTCATACCTTGGTGAGAGGGTGTACCCAAAGATATACACTCGGAAACCGCAATATCCCACAAATGGCTATTGGTGTTGGCCGATGTTGTAATGTCCTCGACTGGTGATCGCCAGACTGGGGTTCGAGTCCCACTAAAACTCGTTAGTTACTTTGTTCGCTGAAACCTCACCATCCTAGTGAACTAAGGATGGGGAGTTTGGAAGAGCCTATAGGTCTATCTGCTGAGTCATCAGCTGCAATTTCCTGGCCCTTCTTGGTCCTAGCTTGGGTGGAGAGGGGTCATGGACGCTGATCATATGAATATATGGTCAGTCTCTAGGGCATTGTCCAGCTTGATAGAGCAATGTCACTTTTCCTTGCCTCTGCCATACATGAGCGGCCTTTAAATTTTTAAACGTGTTCCATGTGTAATCAGAAAAAAAGTTTTTTTTTTAGGTTTTTGTCATATATTAAAGGAAGAACTCAATAAAGCCGTCGATCTGAACAACAAATAAAATGCTATTGGAATCTCTAAGGAAATTGAGTTTTTAAATATATTTTAAGGGTTTTAACCTCATCTCAAGTACCTCCTTGATCCTATCATCCCTGGCTGCTATATTTGCTCTTCTAGATTCTGAAAACCAGCGAGGAAAAAAAAATAATTTAGTTCTATCACTTAGATAAGGTTCATGGAGATATCTCGCTGGTTACGACTGTTTAGTACCTCTAACAGTGAGGCATTTGTTGACCGAATGCCCCAATTATAACCACTTAAGGAATAGATATTTGTTTGAGGCTCGAGGTGAGGGTGGCAGGTTCATCCTTGCCAAGATTCTTGGAAATGATGTGTCCTATGCAAGTGGCATTTTTAGATTTATTTCAGAAGCAGGTCTTCTGAAAACTATTTAACTTTTATGACATACAACTTTTGTGATTTTAATTGAATACTTTTATTTTTTATTTTATTTTATTTTTTATTTTTGTATACATAAATTAAATGTTACCGGCGTCAATGACCTTAGATGTCAGGATGCCTGAAAATTTTAAATCAATCAATCAATCAATCAATCAATCAATCAATCTCGCTGGTTATTATTTCCGTTTCCATAACTAATTGATTTTGATAAAAGGGTGAAAGGGTAACTACCAGAAAAACTAGAGGATCTAGAGAGAATGTATACACATACAACCAGGAACCTGATCTTTCGATTTGGTGGAAAACTTTAATTGGTGAATAACTGTTCTTCATTTGCTGATACTGGTTTCAATTATTATTATTATTATTATTATTATTATTATTATCATTATTATTATTATTATTAATAATATTATTATTGTTATTATTATCATTATTATTAATAATAATATTATTATTATTATTATTATTATTATTTTTAATATTATAATTATTATTATTATTGTTGTTGTTGTTATTATTATTATTATTATTATTATTATTATCATGATTAGGATGATGATGATGATGATTATTATTATTATTATTATTATTATTATTATTATTAATGTTATTATTATTATTATTATTATTATCATTATTATTATTATTAATAATATTATTATTGTTATTATAATTATTATTATTATTATTATTATTATTATTATTTTTAATATTATAATTATTGTTATTATTATTACTATTATTATTTTATCATTATTATTATTTTTATTATTATTATTATTATTATTATTATTATTATTATTATTATTATTATTATTATTATTACAAGCTAGGCTAAAACCTTAGTTGGAAAAACATGATGCTATAAGCCGAAGGTCTCCAACAAGGAAAAATAACCCAGTGAAGAAAGGATGCAAGGAACTAAATAAATTACAAAAGAAGAATAAACAATCAAAATAAAATATCCTAAGAAGAGTAACAACCTAAGTCAGATCCTTCATATATAAACTATAAAAACTTCAAAAAATAACAAGAGGAAGAGAAGTAAGATTGTGCCCAAGTATACCTCCAGGCAAGGGAACTCTAATCCAAGACATTTATTTATTTCCTTTCCTCACTGGGCTATTTTTTCCCTATTGGAGCCCTTGGGCTTATAGCATCTTGCTTTTCCAACTAGGGTTGAAGCTTGGCTAATAATAATAATAATAATAATAATAATAATAATAATAATAATAGTAGTAGTAATAGTGGAAGGTTATGATACAGAGGCTATGGCACTATTATGATATCTTAGTCATACCCTTGTGTTCTTCAATCACTTCTACCATCTCGAAATTTCTTTGAAAGTGAATTCGTTGATTATATGATTCTGTAAATAGATATAAACTAGAGGGGCACACCGTAGAGCGCAGACCTCCGCCACGGCAGCTTATTTCTCATCCTTTTATCTGACCGGTACCTTGACCTTTGACCTCGCCCTTTCAGAATTTAATCATTTCCAGCTTTTTACATAGAAGTTAATCCGTGCAAGTTTCATTACTCTACGATTAAAATTTTGGCGATGAAGCTGTTCACAAACACACATACACACAAACCGGGGGTAAAACATAACCTCCTTCCAACTTCGTTGGCGGAGGTTAATATCTTATCATTGGAAAAAATATGCATTTCTAATACCCTGTATGTTGAGCAGGATAACAATAGCTCATTAGGTCTTAGGGTTTTATTCACGAACCATGTTGTGGTAGTTTATTGGAAACTTTCCTGTCTGGCAATCACTTGGACTGGGATTCGATCCCTGCTTATACTCGATAGTTTCTTGTTAATCTTGCAACCTCACCATCCTTGTGAGCTAAGGATTCGGGGAGCTTATAGTTCTACCTGCTTAGTCATCAGTAACCATTGCCTGGACCTCCCTGGTTCTAGCTTAGTGAAGATGGATCTTGGGCGCTGATCATATATATATGTGGTCTGTCTCTAGGGCATTGTCACTGTTCCTTGCTTCTGTCATTCACGAGTGACTATTAAACCTTTAAACCAATCAACAGTAATTTCATTTGGCGAATTAGAGACAGTGTAGTGTTCAAATCTGGAGAAATGATTTTTGAATTAGTTTTCCACATAGATTTTAGATGATGTTTATTTAATTTTTATTTTAAGAACAGGGCTAAGTCAAACTAGCGATATGGTGGGAAAAAATCTTAATTTTCTGCTCTTATTTTCATGGTTTTTTTGCAATTTGTTGCTATTATTTCTATGGTTTTTCTGCAATTATTTTCATGGGTTTTCTGCTATTATGTTCATGGATTTTCTGCTATTATTTTCATGGCTTTTCTGCGATTTGCTGCTATTATTTTCATGGCTTTTCTGCTATTATTTTCATGGGTTTTCTGCTATTATTTTCATGGCTTTTCTGCTATTAATTTCATGGGTTTTCTGCTATTATTTTCATGGCTTTTCTGCTATTATTTTCACGGCTTTTCTACGATTTGCTGATGTTCTTTTCATGGCTTTTCTGCGATTTGCTGCTATTATTTTCATGGCTTTTCTGCTATTATTTTCACGGCTTTTCTGCTATTATTTTCATGGCTTTTCTGCTATTATTTTCACGGCTTTTCTGCTATTATTTTCATGGCTTTTCTGCTATTATTTTCACGGCTTTTCTACGATTTGCTGATGTTCTTTTCATGGCTTTTCTGCGATTTGCTGCTATTATTTTCATGGCTTTTCTGCTATTATTTTCACGGCTTTTCTGCTATTATTTTCATGGCTTTTCTGCTATTATTTTCACGGCTTTTCTGCTATTATTTTCATGGCTTTTCTGCTATTATTTTCACGGCTTTTCTACGATTTGCTGATGTTCTTTTCATGGCTTTTCTGCGATTTGCTGCTATTATTTTCATGGCTTTTCTGCTATTATTTTCACGGCTTTTCTGCTATTATTTTCATGGCTTTTCTGCTATTATTTTCACGGCTTTTCTGCTATTATTTTCATGGCTTTTCTGCTATTATTTTCACGGCTTTTCTACGATTTGCTGATGTTCTTTTCATGGCTTTTCTGCGATTTGCTGCTATTATTTTCATGGCTTTTCTGCTATTATTTTCATGGGTTTTCTGCTATTATTTTCATGGCTTTTCTGCTATTAATTTCATGGGTTTTCTGCTATTATTTTCATGGCTTTTCTGCTATTATTTTCACGGCTTTTCTACGATTTGCTGATGTTCTTTTCATGGCTTTTCTGCGATTTGCTGCTATTATTTTCATGGCTTTTCTGCTATTATTTTCACGGCTTTTCTACGATTCTCTGATATTCTATTCATGGCTTTTCTGCGATTTGCTACTATTATTATTATTGCTGTTTCTGCAATTGTTACGATGTTTATTTTATTTTCCTTTTAAGAACATATTGATAAAATCTCGTTAAAGAAAAGTATACTATTAAAAAAGACTGTAATTTTAATCAGGAATTCTACTGTTATCAGCTGTATTTCAATAAAATACAGAAGACCGTATTTTACCTCACTTTGTTATTATCTTTCACGGGTTGGACTGTAATTTCAATCCTTAACGTCAATACATCCGTGTCTAAAACGATAAATATCCTGGAATAAATGTTGTCAGACATTTCTGTTTTTTTCGGCAAATTTCTTAACAATGTAGTAGTAAGTTCCACTACGCCATTCATGACAACCGAATCCGTAGTAACTCTACACAGTCCATTCAGAACTAACCTCTTGAAATACTGCCCATTCAAACGATCGACAGCGCAGTCAGCTGTGATTTAAGGAGTAGTTCTCGACACCAACAACTGCTTTTTCATGTTTTTTATTTTAAAGAAATTGTTACAATAAACTGTGAAAGTGTGTTTATTTTATTGAGAGATATGAGCTGGACAATATTGCCCACTGAAACTATTTTTATGAGGGGAAAATAGAGTGTAGACCGCTATGCAAAGAATAGACGACTCAATTTTTGTTATTTTCGTTTGAAAGTCAAAACAAGAAAGATACCGGTTAATATGACGAAAAGTAGTGTATGCAATCTGTCAAAAATGACGGATAAATATTCAGATAGATGTGCATACTCTCTCTCTCTCTCTCTCTCTCTCTCTCTCTCTCTCTCTCTCTCTCTCTCTCCTCTCTCTCTCTCTCTCTCTCTCAAATTCAACCCACCTATCCCCTTCCTCTTTCTTAGTTACAACGCGGCAGCTTTGGCAATTTTTGGGGCATTGTGGTTTCCCAGTGTTCTTCTCGGGGTATCCCCTCTCCCCAGGGTATAACTACTCCCTCTCCCACTATCCGAGTGACGTGATTATATATATATATA
>NC_090766.1:12250334-12257834 GCF_036898095.1 Palaemon carinicauda | reverse complement strand
TAGATAACAGTAATCAGATTGAGTTTTCTTCATATAACTATCGCCTCTCTCTCTCTCTCTCTCTCTCTCCTCTCTCTCTCTCTCTCTCCTCTCCTCTCTCTCTCTCTCTCTCTCTCCTTATTTGAACATGACGCACTCAAGTTTCCTCGAGTCGTTTTTCTCCCAGATATTATTACTAGGTCAGACGAAGAGTTTCTTCAGTTAAATCCTTCCCCCATAATGAAGCTGAGCTTCCTCAGTGAAGCCATAATGGAACTGAGCTTCCTCAGTGAAGCCATAATGGAACTGAGATTCCTCAGTGAAGCCATAATGAAACTGAGCTTCCTCAGTGAAACCATAATGGAACTGAGATTCCTCAGTGAAGCCATAATGAAACTGAGCTTCCTCAGTGAAGCCATAATGGAACTGAGATTCCTCAGTGAAGCCATAATGGAACTGAGATTCCTCAGTGAAGCCATAATGAAACTGAGCTTCCTCAGTGAAGCCATAATGGAACTGAGATTCCTCATTGAGGAAAACCGTGGAGCATAACGGATCATTCTCCTTTTATGCTTCGTTTTAAGGTTTGTGGTAACCTATTGGTAACGTCCCTGCCTGGATATCTGATGGACGGGAGTTCGTGACCGGCTCAGGCTCAATGGTTTCTTATAGCGTCTGCAACCTCGCCATATTTGTGAGATGTTTATTTTAATGTTGTTATTTTTCTTGAAATATTTTATTTTTCCTCGTTTCCGTTCCTCACTGGGCGTTTTTTCCCTGTTGGAGCTCCTGGACTTATAGCATTCTGCTTTTTTAACTAGGGTTGTAGCTTAGCGAGTAATAATAATAATAATAATAATAATGATAATAATAATAATAATAATAATAAATAGGGTATCACCCTGTATTAAAATGTCAAAATATCTATGGATGCAAGTTAACAGAAAAGGTAGAAACAATTTCGCAATTTCATTCTTTTTAGCAAAGACTCCGAGACCTCCCGACCGTTTCTCTCTTTAGTAGCATTTTTTCAAAGCCGTTAACATTCGGTATTTCATTGCCGGCTGCATCGGGAACGTATGTTCGCCCTGCCAGGGCAGTAATTGGCATTCATTGACATCACCCGATGTCGCTTTCTTTTTCCTCCTGAATGTTCGTTTGTGCAGTTAAATCTGCCGGAATGGTTGGGCACTTGTCGTTGGTTCTTTGTGACACATCGCTGGAATTTTCCTTCGTTGGTTTTTGCATCCGCCAACGAAGTTAAGGAGGTTATGTTTTGCCGCTTGTTAGTGTGTTTGTTTGACACATGGCTGGAATTAGCCTTCGTTGGTTTTTTATATCCGCCAACGAAGTTGTAAGGAGGTTATGTTGTGTGTTTGTTTGACACATGGCTGGAATTTACTTTCATGGTTTTTTACCTCCGCCAACGAAGTTAAGGAGGTTATGTTTTCGCCCTTGTTAGTGTGTTTGTTTGACACATGGCTATAATTTGCCTTCGTTGATTTTTACCTCCGCCAACGAAGTTGTAAGGAGGTTATGTTTTACTCCTTGTTAGTGTGTTTGTTTGACACATGGCTGGAAGTAACCTTCGTTGTTTTTTACCCCCGCCGACGAAGTTGTAAGGAGGTTAGGTTTTCGCCCTTGTTAGTGTGTTTGACACATGGCTGGAATTTACCTTCATGGTTTTTTTTACCTCCGCCAACGAAGTTAAGGAGGTTATGTTTTCGCCCTTGTTAGTGTGTTTGTTTGACACATGGCTGGAATTTACCTTCACGGTTTTTTACCTCCGCCAACGAAATTAAGAAGGTTATGTGTGCCCTTTGTTAGTGTGTTTGTTTGATACATGGCTGGAATTAACCTTCGTTGTTTGTTTACATCCGTCAACGAAGTTGGAAGGAGGTTATGTTTTCACCCTTGTTAGTGTGTTTGTTTGACACATAGCTGGAATTTACCTTCATGGTTTTTTTACCTCCGCCAACGAAGTTAAGGAGGTTATGTTTTCGCCCTTGTTAGTGTGTTAGCCTGACACATGGCTGGAATTTACCTTCGTTGTTTTTTACCTCCGCCAACGAAGTTGGAAGGAGGTTATGTTTTGCCCCTTGTTAGTGTGTTTGTTTGACACATGGCTGGAATTTGCCTTCGTTGTTTTTTACCTCAGCCAACGAAGTTGTAAGGAGGTTATGTTTTACCCCCTGTTTGTGTGTGTTTGTTTGTGAACAGCTTGCTGGCCACAATTTTAATCGTAGAGTATTGAAACTTGCAGGGATTAACTGTTATGTAAAAAGGTTGTAGCTTGGCTATTAATAATAATAATTAAAATAATAATAATAATAATAATAATAATAATAATATATAAAAGGTTTACTTTGAAACGATGGACGTACAATTGAATTACAGATCAATGATATATGAATGAGCCAGGCGGCCATTTAAATTAGAGTATCAACAGCTGATAGGAAATCCACGGGACATGTCCTCTGATTGCTCATGCTGATAATGCTAAATTGAATGATGAAAAGCTATTGGCTATTGTCCTCGAAGGATTTTGTACGAAAAAAGGTATGAGTCCTATTGCAATTTGCCCGTCATGTTAATTAGATAGTAATCCTGAGAGATTAGTACAAGTGGATAGCTATATGTATGTTTTGACCTCCGACAATGAAGTTGGAAGGGAGGTTACATTTTTGCCCCTGTTTGTGTGCATGTGTGTTTGTTAGTGAACAGCTTTCTTGCCGCAATTTTAATCGTAGAGTAATGAAACTTGTAGGGATTAACTGTCATGTAAAAAGCTGGAAATGATTAAATTTTGGAAGGTTTAGGTCAAAGGTCAAGGGTCACGGTCAAGCAAAATGTCCAATTTACGTAATCAGCCATAAGTTTGGATATCGTTGTCACATAGACTTCAAACTTGGTTCATATGCAGGGATTAACTGATATGTAAATAGCTAGAAATAATTAAATTTTGAAAGGTCAAGGTCACGGTCAAGCAAAATGTCCAACTCACGTAATCAGCCATAAGTTTGGACATCGTTGTCACATAGACTTCAAACTTGGTTCATATTTAAGTGTATGGAAATCCACGTCAATTAATGCATGTTAAGATCAGAAGTCAAGGTCAAGGTCGAGCTAAAGATTGATAAATAAGCTGCTGTGGCGGAGGTCTGCGCTCTACTGAGTTCCCCTCTAGTTTCATCAATGTTTTTTAAGGTCGAGCTAAAGATTGAGAAATAAGCTGCCGCGGCGGAGGTCTGGGCTCTACTGAGTGCCCCTCTAGTTTTATCAATGTTTTTCATGGCGTATCTTGAAGACCATAACTACAGTATACATCTGGTTCCAACACTCGAGTTTTTATATAAAAAAAATACCGTTTTTTCCCACATAAATTTACATCCTCACTCCGAGCCTCAAACGGATATTATTATTATTATTATTATTATTATTATTATTATTATTATTATTATTATTATTATTATTATTAATTTTAAAACCATTATTATTATTTTATTTTTATTATTAATATTATTATTATTGTTATTATTATTATTATTGTTGTTATTATTATTATTATTTTTATTACTATTATTATTATTATCATTATTATTATTGATATTATCAATTATTATTATTATTATTATTATTATCATTATTATTATTATTATTTCTATTATTATTATTATTATTATTATTATTATTATTATTATTATTATTATCAAAATTATTATTATTATCAAAATTATAATAATTATTATTATTATTATTATTTTTATTACTATTATTATTATTATCATTATTATTCAGTCAAGAAATGCCTCATTGTCAAGGGTATGAAAACAGTCGTCGCAATATGGTTGATGCTGGCCAGCAAAAACTCATGTGTCATCCGAGTGTTATCAATGCAGAAACGACAAAGAGTAGTCTCGTCTCCCACTTTCTGGGCATCCCATTATACCTCCAAGGGGATATAACATTACTTATCTGATCTTATTTTCAAGTAAACTATCCCAATGCTGTTGCCAATTATTCTAAATAAAATTCTTAATTGTATGTAAGATATTGTAAGGAATGGGATACCTTCTTGGGTAGTGCCATAGCCTCTGTACCATGGTCTTCCACTGTCTTAGGTTAGTATTCTCTTGCTTGCGGGTGCATTTGGGCACACTATTCTATCTTATTTCTCTGCCTCTTGTTTTCTTAAAGTTTTTATAGTTTATATAGGAAATATTTATTTTAATGTTGTTACTGTTCTTAAAATATTCTATTCTTCCTTGTTTCCTTTCCTCACCGGGGTATTTTCTCTGTTGGAGCCCCTGGCTTATACCATCCAGCTTTTTCCATCTAGGGATGTGTCTTGGCAAGTAATAATAATAATAATAATAATAATAATAATAAACAGCGGAACCCGTGTAAATGACACAAAATTATATTTTCTATACTAATTATCTTGTTCCTAACCTATACATGTTTGAATAAAATGTCCAGAGATTAATTTTATAATCTAAGTTATGGAAATTGATAGAACTTAACTTTTTTGTGTAATATTTAAAAAAAAAAATTGGGAAAACTATGTAAGATGTGCTTTGGTTAAGTAATCAAAGTCTAATGTGAATTTGTAAGAGTATACCATGAAATTATTTCAGTTTTCTTTAAAGTGAATTTTTAAGAGTATACCATGAAATTATTTCTGTTTTCTTTAAAGCGTGCCCACAAAATGAATAACACACACGCTATCGTATTAATATATATATAATAATGAACTTAATGTTAACCCTTTTACCCCCAAAGGACGTACTGGTACGTTTCACAAAAGACATCCCTTTACCCCCCATGAACGTACCGGTACGTCCTTGCAAAAAAATGCTATAAAATTTTTTTTCCATATTTTTGAGAAAATTCAGGGAATTTTCCAAGAGAATGAGACCAACCTGACCTCTCTATGAAAAAAAAATTAAGGCTGTTAGGTCAATTCAAAAGAAATATACTGCAAAATGTGCTAGGAAAAAAAATAACCCCCTGGGGGTTAAGGGTTGGAAATTTCCAATAGCCTGGGGGTAAAAGGGTTAAAAAGAACATTTAATTCACTGGGCTGCAGCATTCTTTGCCAGCGAATCATGTCCAAGAATCTTGGCAGTTTGGAAAAATTTGTCTTGGAATTTGGTGAGAGATTTTTCGCCATTGACGGAGGGAAAATAGTAGCGGGGAAATGTGCAGAGGAATTTGCTAAATATAAGTTTTAGATTTGCATAATTGTTTGTGCCAAATTCTTTTGTCTTTTGTCATTACTTTACTATCGAGAATCTTTGTGCGTCTCTCTCTCTCACTCTCTCTCTCTCTCTCTCTCTCTCTCTCTCTCTCTCTCTCTCTCACATGGGTCCCAAACATTTGCGAATCAAGTGAAGTAATGGAATAAAACGTAAATATTATTATTATTACTAGCTAAGCTGCATCCCTAGTTGGAAAAGCAGGATGCTATAAGCCCAGAGGCTCCAACAGGGAAAATAGCCCAGTGAGGAAAGGCAACAAGGAAGAATAGAATACTTTAAGAACAGTAACAACATTAAAATAAATATCTGCTATATAAACTATAAAAACTTTAGCAAAACAAGTGGAAGAGAAATAAGATAGAATAGTGTGCCCAAGTGTACCCTAAAGCAAGAGAAACTTTTTAACCCAAGACAGTGAAAGACCATGGTACACAGGCTATGGCACTACCCAAGACTAGAGAACAATGAATGGTTGGTGAGAATGTCGATTTCCGTAGGATACAATTACATTGTGTAGCTTTAGTCATTTGTACGCGATCCGTCAAAAATGACGGCTAAATATTCAGATAGATATGTACAGACGTGCATGCGCATACAAACAGATTCAACCCTTCCTACCCCTTCCCCGAGTAGTCATGCGTTTGGAAATGCCAGACAGCGCTATCGGGAATAATATATATATATATATATATATATATATATATATATATAATATATATATATATATTATATATATATATATATATATATATATATATATATATAGCCAAACACTTGTTCTTTGTTATATATGAGAGATTCTGTCCTATGTTCAGTATTCTTCCTAATATTAGAATATATATGTTATTCTATTTTCTTACATTAATTACTGCATTGTATATATATATATATATATTATATATATATATATATATTATATATATATATATATACTGTATATATGTGTGTATGTATATACATGCATATATAAATATACATATATAAATTTCTATCTCATAATAGGATCGAACCCTAGCCCCTTTAAATGAAAGGCATGGTGCTAGGGTTCGATCCCAGTATGAGATAGATATTATTTCTAAATGAGCACGATATTGTGTTGATTTTCATTCCTATTCTGTATATATATATATATATATATATATATATATATATATATATATATATTATATATATATATATATATATGTGTGTGTGTGTGTGTGTGTGTGTGTGTGTGTGTGTGTGTGTTTATGTGTGTTATTACACTATGCTAGAATGGGGAAGCCTGCTTTTTTCATAACTCCAATTTCTCCTTTATTTCCTTTCACATCTGGTGGGCAAGGCTACAGGATCACCCCCCCTAGCACCTGACGAATACAAAATTAACACACACACACACACACACACACTCTCTCTCTCTCTCTCTCCTCTCTCTCTCTCTCTCTCTCTCTCCTCTCCTCTCTCTCTCTCTCTCTCTCTCTGTAATATTAATCTATATTTTATCCCAGTTTGAAGCTATTGTGTATGTTTTGATATAGAGAAATTAACCCCCCCCTCTCTCTCTCTCTCTCTCTCTCTCTCTCTCTCTCTCTCTCTCTCTCTCTCTCTCTCTCTCTCCTTAATATTAATTTATATTTTATCCCAGATTTAGATTATACTGTATATGTTTTGATATAGAAATTAACCTCTCTCTCTCTCTCTCTCTCTCTCTCTCTCTCTCTCTCTCTCTCTCTCTCTCTCTCTCTCTCTCTCTCTCTCTCTTGATATATATTTAATCCTAGTTAAAAGCTATATGTTTTTAATGGAGAGAAATTAATTTCCGCCTCTCTCTCTCTCTCTCTCTCTCTCTCTCTCTCTCTCTCTCTCTCTCTCTTCAATCCCAGTTAAAAGCTATATGTTTCTGATGGAGAGAAATTAATCCCCCCTTCTCTCTCTCTCTCTCTCTCTCTCTCTCTCTCTCTCTCTCTCTCTCTCTCTCTCTCTCTCTCTCTCAGCTAATAGGGAAACTTTTCGGGAGTCTATTGTAAAAAGCTCATTACTTATGGAAATTTATCCCGAAAAAAAGAGAAGATTTTGGGGGAGAAAATCCGACTTTTTTTTTTATTCGTGTTGGTGAGTTTAATCATATTTCATTGCGTGAGAATAACGAATAGATGAAATATAGTGTGGAAAATCTTTGTGTGTTTTGCTCTTTCTTGTTTTTTTTTTATGTGTTTGGAAGTATTTTTGTGTGTGTGTATTGTGAGTGTTCAGAAGCATATATGCAAGTCTTTTTGGATAG
>NC_090766.1:12240334-12247834 GCF_036898095.1 Palaemon carinicauda | reverse complement strand
GGAAAATAGCTCAGCGAAGAAGGGAAATACAGAAATAAATTGCAAGAAAGGTTTCAGAACAATAATAACATTAAAATAAATATTTCATATACATGAATCTCCCTTGCTTCAGCCACATTCATTAGTAAGATAATAAAAAGACTTAAATATGTTACAAGAGAATATCCCATCTTCTCTGCAAAACATATTTACTTTTGAGACATTTCCACGTATATCAGTCATTCTTTCTTTTATCCTCCAGACAATTTATTTTCAGTCAGGTGTCTTCTAAAAGAAGACAGATCCTTTGATCAATCAGCTGGCGTCGAACGGCAAAGAGTAAACCCAGGCCTCTGACGAGGTATGTCTGAAGACTATCAACACTGATTTGACAAAAGCTCTTCTTATATAAAATATTACTTTGGCACACTTTCGTGTTCAGGGATTTAAATGTAAAACTGTAAATCATTTTAATAGTATAATTTAAGACTACTTTCTAATTTTTGCTTGAGGGTACACCCAAAAACTACAACACAGACATACGCACTCATACACACCTACACACAACAACAACAACAACAGTAATAATAATATCAACACTGATTTGACAAAAGCGCTTCTTATATAAGATATTACTTTCGCACACTTTCGTGTTCAGGGATTTAAATGTAAAACTTTATATCATTTTAATAGCAGATTTTAAGACTGCTTTCTAAATTTTTGCTTGTGGGTACACGCAAAAACTACAACACAGACATACGCACTCATACACACCTACACACAACAACAACAACAACAGTAATAATAATATCAACACTGATTTGACAAAAGCGCTTCTAATATAAAATATTACTTTCGCACACTTTCGTGTTCAGGGATTTAAATGTAAAACTGTTTATCATTTTGATAGTATAATTTAAGACTACTTTCTAATTTTTGCTTGAGGGTACACCCAAAAACTACAACACAGATATACGCACTCATACACACATACACACAAAAACAACAACAACAGTAATAATAATATCAACACTGATTTGACAAAAGCGCTTCTTATATAAGATATTACTTTCGCACACTTTCGTGTTCAGGAATTTAAATGTAAAACTTTATATCATTTTAATTGCATAATTTTAGACTACTTTCTAATTCTTGCTTGAGGGTACACCCAACGACACTGTTCTATCTGTTTCCTTGTTCCCTTTCTTCACTGGGTTATTTTTTCCTTGTTGGAGCCCTTGAGCTTATAGCATCCTGCTTCTCCAACTACAGTCAATTCTTTTTAGTGAGGCAGATTTACAGTGACTCGCAGGGAGGGGTGCCCTTTTAGCTCAGAAAAGTTTCCTGATCGCTGATTGGTTGGACGAGATAATTCCAACCAATCAGATAGCAGGAAACTTTTCCGAGCTAAAAGGGCACCGCTGCGAGTCAGTGCAAATGCGCCTCCTTAAAAAAAATTGAGTATAGTGCTGTAGTATTTAGCTGTTGCTACTACTACTACTACTACTACTACTACTACTACTACTACTACTACTACTACTACTACTACTACTACTACTACTACTACTAATAATAATAATAATAATAATAATAATAATAATAATAACATGGTGGCTCAATTGTTAGTATTAGGTAGCTTGGCATATGAGATAAACCCTTACATCTAGTTAATTCCTGCCGTTATAGAATATTGTGAATTTACATGATCGAGAGAGAGAGAGAGAGAGAGAGAGAGAGAGAGAGAGAGAGAGAGAGAGAGAGAGGGAGAGAGGGAGAGAGAGAGCAGGAAGGATGTAGAATATTGTGAATTTACATATAGAATATTGTGAATTTACATAAGAGAGAGAGAGAGAGAGAGAGAGAGAGAGAGAGAGAGAGAGAGAGAGAGAGAGAGAGAGAGAGAGAGAGAGAGAGAGAGAGAGCAGGAAGGATAAAACTCCTCTAAGTAGGGTAATAAAAGAAAATTTTATAACGGGTTTAAATAAAAACAGGTCCTTTTATCCAGGTCTTAAAATGAACATCGGCCATCAGTAAAACCCGGATAACCTGTACAAACGACAATAAAGAAAAATAAATGCATCATCATCATCATCATCATCTCCTCCTACGCCTATTGACGCAAAGTGCCTCGGTTAGATTTCGCCAGTCGTCTCTATCTTGGGCTTTTAAATCAACACTTTCCCATTCATCATTTCTCACTTCACGTTTCATAGTCCTTACCCATATCTATCTATCTATCTATTTATCTATCTATCTATATGTACTGTATATATATATATATATATATATATATATATATATATATAGATATATATGTATTGTGTATATATATATATATATATATATATATATATATATATATATATATATATACTGTATCTATATATATATATATATATATATATATATATATATATATGTATGTATATATATATATAATATATATATATATATATATATATATATATATACTGTATGTATATATACTGTATATGTATGTGTATATATATATATATATATATATATATATATATATATATATATACAGTATACACACACAATTATTCTTAGGAGCACAATGCTAGAATATTGTATCTGTGGATCTCATCAATATTCATATTATCAGAATCTCCAACCTTGGAATTCCATCAACCTTAATTCTCAAACATGTTCCGACGAACCCTTAACATATTCTAACACAAACCATCGTATTTACTTTATAAACTAGAGGGGCGATCAGTAGAGTGCAGACCTCCGCCGCGGCAGCTTATTTCTCAACTATTTTGCTCAACCTTTACCTTTGGTCTTAACATATATTAATTGGTGTGCATTTTCATATACTCAAATATGAACCAAGTTTGAAGTCTCTGTGATAACGATGTCCAAACTTATGGCTGATTACGTGAATTGGACATTTTACTTGACCTTGACCTTTGACCTTAACATATATTAATTTTTGAGGATTTTCATACATTCAAATTGGATCGAAGTTTGAAATTTCTGTGGCAACGATGTTCAAACTTATGGCTGATTACGTGAATTGGACATTTTGCTTGACCTTGACCTTTAACCTTAACATGTATTGATTGGTGTGGATTTTCATACACTCAAATATGAACCAAGTTTGAAGTCTCTGTGACAACGATGTCCAAACTTATGGCTGATTACGTGAATTGGACATTTTGCTTAACCTTTACCTTGACCTTTGACCTTGAACCTCCAAAATCTAATAATTTCCAGCTTTTTACATAACAGCTAATTCATGCAAGCTTCATTACTCTAAAATCAAAATTGTGGCTAGGAAGCTGTTCACAAACACACACACACACAAACAGGGGGGAAAAAACATAACCTCCTTCCAACTTTATTGGCGGAGGTGATAAAGACATCTATTTAGGTGTCCGTTTTTATATAATTTAGATCCCTCCAAAATTAGATTAGAATTGAAATCTCTCTTATTCTGGAACTAGTGTACACGACCCGTCAAAAATGATGGGTAAATATTTGGATACAGATTCAACCCTTCCCACCCCCTCTCCCTTTCCCAACTACAACACGCTAGTTTGGGTAATTTTTGGGAGATTGTTTACATTCGAGTTGTTGCTTCTCATCATGACAGGATATATATATATATATATATATATATATATATATATATATATATATATATACATATACTTGTATATGTATATATATATATATATATATATACATACACATATATGCATATATATATATATATATATATATATATATATATATATATACTTGTATATATAATATATATATATATATATATATATATATATATATATAATGTATATAGATATTCATATGTGAATAAATATATACATACATATATTTATATATATATATATATATATAGATATATATATATATATATATATATATATATATATATATATATATATATATATATAGATATATAGATATATATACAGTATATATATATATATATATATATATATACAGAGAGAGAGAGAGAGAGAGAGAGAGAGAGAGAGAGAGAGAGAGAGAGAGCGCCACTTCCTCTTTATTACATAGATGTTTATGACGATTATTAATTTATGTCATTAATATGAACAATTCATATTTGTTTAAATATTGCATACACACACACACACACACTCACTCACTCACTCACTCACTCACTCACTCACTCTCTCTCTCTCTCTCTCTCTCTCTCTCTCTTCCCGAACCAACTTTTACAAACGCATATGACGTCAGTGTTACCTAAAACTCTTGGGTGGAATTTAATATCTGTGCTTAATAAGACATCCTTTGTAATACCGAAAGTCGAGATATGCGTTGCATTTTACAAATTATCCGAATAACACAACAACACTTCGAATAATTGAAAAGCCGGATACGTATAGCCGGATACGGATACCGAGTTGTGCTGGAAAAGTACTTTCGTTTACGGATTTTTTATTCGGTTTGTGTACGATTGTTTGTTCGCCATTTCTGGGTAATGTATGATGCTGACTCCTCTATTGAAAAAGAATTAGAAAAATTGCATTTTTCCTGGTTGAGGCAAATTATTATTATTATTATTATTATTATTATTATTATTATTATTATTATTATTAAAAAGGATTAGAAGAATTGCATTTTCCTGGTCGAGGCAAATAATAATAATAATAATAATAATAATAATAATAATTATTATTATTATTATTATTATTATTATTATTATTATTATTATTATTATTTTCTAAGCTATATATGATGCTGACTTACCTCTATTATAAAGGATAGGAAAAATTGCATTTTCCAGGCCAATGCTTATTATTATTATTATTATTATTATTATTATTATTATTTTTATTATTATTATTATTATTATTATTATTATTATTATTATTATCATTATTATTATTAATATTATTATTATTACTTTCTATATATTACCTCTATTAAAAAGGATTAGAAGAATTGCATTTTCCTGGCAGAGGGAAATTATTATTATTATTATTATTATTATTATTATTATTATTATTATTATTATTATTATTATTATTATTATTATTTTCTAAGCTATATATGACGCTGACTTACCTCTATTATAAAGGATTGGAAAAATTGCATTTTCCAGGGCGATACGAATTATTATTATTAATATTATTATTTTTATTATCATCATTGTTATTATAATAATATTAATAATAATATTAATAATAATAATAATAATAATAATAATGATGATAATAATGATGATAATAATGATAATAATAATAATAATAATAATAATTAAAATAATAAGAATAATAATTATGGTGATGGTAATGATAATGATAAAGGAATCTTGAGAAGGTACGAGCCGATATAGCCCCAGAACTTGTGCAGAAGAGCGTGCTACTTAAAACAGCACATATAGTAATGGATCCCTAAGGTACGTGGATGTAATCCTGGAACCCCAATCTGGAACCCTAATCTGGAACCCTAATCTGGAACCCTGCACTCAAAACCATCAGTCTCTGTAGACTGTAATTTAAAAAAAAAAAAAAAAAAAAGGTTAAAAAAGAGCAGTTCATTACTTCGACATAGGAAAGCTCTTGGCATGGTCGCTCTCCATCTGATCTACCTAGATGTAAACTGACCCTCTATTCATCTAATAGATGATCTGATGTCTCTTGAGGGCTCTCGTCCAACTCCATAATCTATTCCCTTCTTCACTTGCCAAAGCCAAAAGATCATTTCCTCAATCACTTAGTTCCATTTCCTTAATCTGACCTTGGATTCGAGTTCTCTTGCTTGAGGGTACACTCGGACATGCTGTTATTATTATTATTTATTATTATTATTAATTGCTAAGCTTCAACTCTAGCTGTGAAAGCAAGATGCTATAAGCCCAAGGGCTCCAGCAGGGAAAATAGCCCAGTGAGGAAGGGAAATAAGGAAAATCTAGAAGAGAAATTTAAGAACAATTTGATCTATTAGTTCTCATGCTTGAGGGTACACTCGGGCACGCTGTTATTATTATTATTATTATTATTATTATTATTATTATTATTATTAATTGCCAAGCTACATCCCCTAGTTGGAAAAGCAGGATGCTATAAGCCCAAGGGCTCCAACAGGAAAAATAGCCCAGTGAGGAAACAAAACAAGGAAAAATGGAAAAATCAAATATTTTAAAACAGAAACATTAAAAATAGATATTTCCTATATAAACCATAAGAACTTTAACAAAAATAAGGGGAAGAGAAATAAGATAGAATAGTGTGCCAGAGTGTACCATCAAGCAAGAGAACTCTAACCCAAGACAGTGGAAGATCATGGTACAGAGGATATGGCACTGCCCAAGACTAGAGAACAATGGTTTGATTTTGGAGTGTCCTCCTAGAAGAACTGCTTATTACCCTCAAGCAAGAGAACTCTAACCCAAGACAGTGGAAGATCATGGTACAAAGGATATGGCACTGGCCAAGACTAGAGAACAATGGTTTGATTTTGGGGTGTCCTCCTAGAAGAGCTGCTTATCTTATTATTCTTCCTCTTGTTTTGAAGGTTTTGTAGTTTATATATGAAAGATCTAATTGAATGTTATTAATGTTCTTAAAATAATTTATTTTGATTGTTTGTTACTTCTTTTGTAGTTTGTTTATTTCCTTGTTGCCTTTCCTCACTGGGCTATTTTTCCCTGTTGGAGCTCTTGGGCTTATGGCACAGAGGCTATGGCACTACTCAGGATGGCAGTTGCATATTATTATTGTTATCATTACTTGCTAATCTACAACCCTAGGGGGAAAAGCAGGATACTATAAGACCGGGGGCTCCAACAGGGAAAATAGCCCAGTGAGGAAAGGAAACAAGGAAAAGTAAAATATTTTAACAACAGTAACAACATTAAAATAAATATCTCTTATATAAACTATTTAAACTTTAACTGCTTAAAGGTTTTAAAGGCCGCCCATGAATGGCAGAGGCAAATAACAGTGACATTGCCCTATCAAGCAGGATAATGCCCTATAGATTGACCATATATACATATGATCAGCACCCAAGCCCCCTCTTCACCCAAGCTATGACCAAGGAGGGCCAGACAGTGGTTGCTGATGACTCAGCAGATAGACCCATAGGCTCCCCCAAAACCCCACCCTTAACTCACAAGGATGGTGAGATTACAGCGACCAGAGAAACTAACGAGTTTGAGAGGGACTCGAACATCAGTCTGGTGTTCACCTGTCAGGGACTTTACCATATCGGCCACCACAACCTTTGTGGGAAGTGGCCACTGAACAATTACAGTGCAGTAGTTAACCTCCTAAAGGAAGAAGAATTGTCTGGTAATCTCAGTGTTGTCAAGTGTATGAGGATGGAGGGGAAGTTGAAAAAAAAAAAAAAGGCCAGACTATTCGGTGTATGTGTAGGCAAAGGAAAAATGAGCCGTAACCAGAATAGATGGATCCAATGCAGTACTGTCTGACCAGTCATTAAGGTATGTTCGAAAAAAGGCCAGACTATTCGGTATATGTGTAGACAAAAGAAAAATGAGCC
>NC_090766.1:12222306-12227306 GCF_036898095.1 Palaemon carinicauda | reverse complement strand
CTTTTAGCGATGCAGATTTGCACCGACTCGCAGCGGTGCCCTTTTAGCTCGGAAAAGTATCCTGATCGCTGATTGGTTAGAATGATCTCGTCCAACCAATCAGCGATCAGGAAACTTTTCCGAGCTAAAAGGGCAATGCTGCGAGTCGGTGCAAATCTGCATTGCTAAAAGAAATTGACTATAGTTGCGTTGAGATGCGATCAGATTGTAACTTGATACGATGCTATGCGATCATATTACCCCGACACTAAGTTAGAGAGCACTGTCTCTTGCGTTGGCAGCCTGCATGCAGAGAACGTTGTACCAACCGTGTGTCACACGATCGTACATAATTAATTTTGTATATATTATGCTTGTATCTTCGCTCTTCCCTCGCACTAAAAAGAACCAGAATAAACATGTCTGCGTTTCTCCTATGTAACATTGTCTGTTTCTTGAACATGTAATTTCCTGTTGCCTTGAGGTTTTGTATATAAAGGAGAGTGTTCTATAATAGATTAACTCAGTTGCTTTCACACTGCCTTTGAGTTCACAACCTTCTCTCGGCCCATCGCAACGTTTTAGGACATCGCACTATCTTTATCTTGGAAAGAGCGATGAAAACCATGCTGGGTTAGCTTGGGTACACATAGGACGGACGACACTGATAATGAGATGAATACCCTGATGTGGTAACGTCCCTGACTGGTAAACGCCAGACTGGAGCTCGAGTCCCGCTCAAACTCCTTAGTTCCTTTGGTTGCTGAAACCTCACCATCCTTGTGAGCTAAGGATGGGTGGTTTTGGGGAGCCTATAGATCTATCTGCTGAGTCATGAGCAGCAATTTCATGGCCCTCCTTTGTCCTAGCTTGGGTGGAGAGGGGTCATGGACGCTGAACCTATGTATATATGGTCAGTCTTTAGGGCATTGTCCTGCTTGATAGAGCAATGTCACTATCCCTTGCTTTCGCCATTCATAAGTGGCTTTTAAACCTGTTAACCTTGAAACGTGTTCCATGTGTAATCAGAAAAAGTTTTTTTTTTTAGGTTTTTGTCATATATTAAAGGAAGAACACAAACGTGACGTCGATCTGAACAACAAATAAAAGGCTATTAGAATCTCTAAGGAAATTGGGTTTTTTAATATATTTTAAGGGTTTTAACCTCATCTCAAGTACCTCCTTGATCCTATCATCCCTCGCTGTTATATTTGCTCTTCTAGATTCGGAACACCAGCGATAAAATATTTAGTTCTATCACTTAGATAAGGTTCATGGAGATATCTCGCTGGTTACGACTGTTTAGTACCTCTAACAGTGAGGCATTTGTTGACCGAATGCCCTAATTATAACAACTTAAGGAATAGATATTTGTTTGAGGCTCGAGGTGAGGGTGGAAGGTTCATCCTTGCCAAGATTCTTGGAAATGATGTGTCCTACTATGCAAGTGGCATTTTTAGATTTCTTTCAGAAGCAGGTCTTCTGAAAACTATTTAACTTTTATGACATTCAACTTTTATGATTTTAATTGAATACTCTTTTATTTTTTATTTATTTTATTTTTCATTTTTGTATACATAAATCAAATGTTACCGGCGTCAATGACCTTAGATGTCAGGATGCCTGAAAACTTTAAATCAATCAATCTCGCTGGTTATTATTTTCGTTTCCATAACTAATTGATTTTGATAAAAGGGGGAAAGGGTAACTGCCGGAAAAAACTAGAGGATCTAGAGAGAATGTATACACATACAACCAGTAACCCGATCTTTCGATTTGGTGGAAAATTTTAATTGGTGAATAACTGTTCTTCATTTGCTGATACTGGTTTCAATTATTATTATTATTATTATTATTATTATTATTATTATTATTATTATTATCATTATCATTATTATTAATAATAATATTATTATTATTATTATTATTTTTAATATTATAATTATTATTATTATTGTTGTTATTATTATTATTATTATTATTATTATTATTATTATTATTATTTTTATCATTATCATGATTATGATTATTATTATTATTATTATTATTATTATTATTGTTATTATTATTATTATTATTAATGTTATTATTATTAATATTATTATTATCATTATTATTATTATTAATATTATTATTGTTATTATAATCATCATTATTATTATTATTATTTTTAATATAATTATTGTTATTATTATTACTATTATTATTATTTTTATCATTATTATTATTATTATTATTATTATTATTATTATTATTATTATTACAAGCTAGGCTAAAACCTTAGTTGGAAAAACATGATGCTATAAGACCAAGGGCTCCAACAAGGAAAAATAACCCAGTGAAGAAAGGATACAAGGAACTAAATAAATTACAAGAGAAGAATAAACAATCAAAATAAAATATCCTAAGAAGAGTAATAACTTAAATCAGATCCTTCATATATAAACTATAAAAACTTCAAAAAATAACAAGAGGAAGAGAAGTAAGATTATGCCCAAGTATATACCCAGACAAGGGAACTCTAATCCAGGACATTTATTTATTTCCTTATTTCCTTTCCTCACTGGGGTATTTTTCCCTATTGGAGCCCTTAGGCTTATAGCATCTTGTTTTTCTAACTAGGGTTGTAGCTTGGCTTGTAATAATAATAATAATAATAAAAATGATAATAATAATAATAATAATAATAATAATAATAATGATAATAATAATAATAATAATAGTGGAAGGTTAAGAGGCTATGGCACTATTATGATATCTTAGTCATACCCTTGTGTTCTTCAATCACTTCTACCATCTCGAAATTTCTTTGAAAGTTAATTCGTTGATTATATGATTCTGTAAATAGATATAAACTAGAGGGGCACCCCGTAGAGCGCAGACCTCCGTCACGGCAGCGTATTTCTCATCCTTTTGTCTGAACGGTTCCTTGACCTTTGACCTTGGCCTTCCAAAATTTAATAATTTCCAGTTTTTTTTTACATAACAGTTAATCTCTGTAAGTTTCATTACCCTACGATTAAAATTGTGGCGATGAAGCTGTTCACAAACACACACACACACAAACCGGGAGTAAAACATAACCTCCTTCTAACTTCGTTGGCGGAGGTAAATATCTTATCATTGGAAAAAAATATGCATTGATAATACCCTGTATGTTGAACAGGATAACAAAAGCTCATTAGGTCTTAGGGTTTTGTTCACGAACCATGTTATGGTAGCCTACTGGAAACTTTCCTGTCTGGCAATCACTTGGACTGGGATTCGATCCCTGCTTATACTCGATAGTTTCTTGTTAATCTTGCAACCTCATCATCCTCGTGAGCTAAGGATTTGGTGAGCTTATAGTTCTACCTGCTCAGTCATCAGTAACCATTGCCTGGCCCACCCCGGTCCTTGCTTGATCGAGAGGGGGCTTGGGTGCTGATCATAAGTATGTGTGGTCTGTCTCACGGTTTTTCTACGATTTGCTGATATTCTTTTCATGGCTTTTCTGCGATTTGCTACTATTATTATTATTGCTGTTTCTGCAATTGTTACGATGTTTATTTTATTTTCCTTTTAAGAACATATTGATAAAATCTCGTTAAAGAAAAGTATACTATTGAAAAAAACCGTAATTTTAATCAGGAATTCTCCTTAAAAATATACTCTTATCAACCGTATTTCAGTAAAATACAGGCGACCGTAATTTTACCTTACTTTGTTATTATATTTTACTGGTTGGTGACCGTAATATCATTCCTTATCATCAATATATCCTTTTTTTTTTAAATGGTAAATATCCGGGAATAAATATTGCCAGACATTTATGGTTTTTTTTTTTTTTTTTTTTGGCAAATTTCTTAACAATGTAGTAGTAAGTTTTACTACGCCATTCATGACAACTGAATCCGTAGTAACTCTACACAGTCCATTCAAAACTAACCTCTTGAAATACTGCCCATTCAAACGATCGACAGCGCAGTCTGCTGTGATTTAAGGAGCAGTTCTCGACACCAACAACTGCTTTTTCATGTTTTTATTTTAAAGAAATTGTTACAATAAACTGTGAAAGTAGTGTTTATTTTATTGAGAGATACGAGCTGGACAATATTGCCCACTGAAACTATTTTTATGAGGGAAAAATAGAGTGTAGACCGCTATGCAAAGAATAGACGACTCAATTTTTACCATTTTCGTTTGAGAGTCAAAACAAGAAAGATACGGGTTAATATGACGAAAAGTAGTGTATGCAATCTGTCAAAAATGACGGATGAATATTCAGAAAAATGTGCATACTCTCTCTCTCTCTCTCTCTCTCTCTCTCTCTCTCTCTCTCTCTCTCTCTCTCTCTCTCTCTCTCTCTCTCTCTCTCAAATTCAAACCATCTAACCCCTTCCTCTTTCTTAGTTACAACGCGGCAGCTTTGGCAATTTGTGGGGGCATTGTGGTTTCCGAATGTTCTTCTCGGGGTATCCCCTCTCACCAGGGTATAACTACTCCCTCTCCCACTATCCGAGTGACGTGATTATATATATATATATATATATATATATATATATATATATATATATATATATATACACAGCCTGATACTTTATTATATACAGGAGATTTTACAAGGGACTCCCCCCCCCTCTCTCTCTCTCTCTCTCTCTCTCTCTCTCTCTCTCTCTCTCTCTCTCTCTCTCTCATAAATGGTGTCGTAGACATACGGATGAATACGCAGTTAAAAAAAAGGTCCAATGTAATTGTTTGTAAATGCATTAAAATGACTACTAACTACTCTCCAACATTTCCATTCCAGTTATAAACATTGGAATGATACAGTCCATTTGGCACGAATGTAATTTATTACTAGTATATTTTAATTGTTTAGAAAGGCTACATACATTCATATAAACGTTATAATTTTTATGGTTTTCATTTAGTAAAATCGAATTCACATTAAAAATATTGAATGATTCTTTTTAAGAATGGCACTCGAGATTTATGGGAATGCCAAACTCCTTTAGGTTTGTTTACATTAACTCTTCGGA
>NC_090766.1:12214806-12217306 GCF_036898095.1 Palaemon carinicauda | reverse complement strand
GAGTTCGTGACCTGGTCAGGCTCAATGGTTTCTTATAGCGTCTGCAACCTCGCCATATTTGTGTGATGTTTATTTTAATGTTGTTATTCTTCTTGAAATATTTTATTTTTCCTTGTTTCCGTTCCTCACTGGGCTTTTTTCCCTGTTGGAGCTCCTGGACTTATAGCATTCTGCTTATTTAACTAGGGTTGTAGCTTAGCTAATAATAATAATAATAATAGTAATAATAATAAAAAGGGTATCACCCTGTATTAAAATGTCAAAATATCTATTATTATTATTATTATTACTTACTAAGCTACAACCCTAGTTGGAAAAGCAGTATGCTATAAGCCCAGGGGCTCCAACAGGGAAAATAGCTCAGTGCGGAAAGGAAAAAAGGAAAATAAAATATTCTAAGAAGAGTAACAACAATAAATATCTTCTATATAAACTATAAAAACTTTAACAAAACAAGAGGAAGAGAAATAAGATAGGAGAGTGTGCTCGAGTGTACCCTCAAGCAAGAGAACTCTAACCCAAGACAGTGAAAGGCCATGGTACAGAGGCTATGGCACTACCCAAGACTAGAGAACAGTGGTTTGATTTTGGAGTGTCCTTCTCCTAGAAGAGCTGCTTACCATAGCTAAAGAGTCTCTTCTACCCTTACCAAGAGGAAAGTGGCACTGAACAATTACAGTGCAGTAACCCCTTGGGTGATGAAGAATTGTTTGGTAATCTGTGTTGTCAGGTGTATGAGGATAGAGGAGAATATGTAAAGAATATGCCAGACTATTCAGTGTGTATGTAGGCAAAGGGAAAATGAACCGTAACCAGAGAGGAGGATCCAATGTAGTACTGTCTGGCCAGTCAAAAGACCCCATAACTCTCTAGCGGTAGTATCTCAACGGGTGGCTGGTGCCCTGGCCAAGTTAACAGAAAAGGTAGAAACAATTTCGCAATTTCATTCTTTTTAGCAAAGACTCCGAGATCTCCCGACCGTTTCTCTCTTTAGTAGCATTTTTTCAAAGCCGTTAACATTCGGTATTTCATTGCCGGCTGCAACACGAACGTACGTTCGCCCTGCCAGGGCAGTAATTGGCATTCATTGACATGACCCGATGTCGCTTTCTTTTTCCTCCTGAATGTTCGTTTGTGCAGTTAAATCTGCCGGAATGGTTGGGCACTTGTCGTTGGTTCTTTGTGACACATGGCTGGAATTTGCCTTCGTTGTTTAATACCTCCGCCAACGAAGCTGGAAGGAGGTTATGTTTTCGCCCTTGTTAGTGTGTTTGTTTGACACATGACTGGAATTGGCCTTCGTTGTTTTTTACCTCAGCCAACGAAGTTGGAAGGAGTTTATGTTTTTGCCCTTGTTAGTGTGTTTGTTTGACACAAGACTGGAATTTACCTTCATGGCTTTTTTATCTCCGCCAACGAAGTTATAAGGAGGTTATGTTTTACCCCTTGTTAGTGTGTTTGTTTGACACATGGCTGGAATTTGCCTTCGTTGTTTTTTTTTACCTCCGCCAACGAAGTTGTAAGGAGGTTATATATTGCCCCTTTTTAGTGTGTTTGACACATGACTGGAATTTGCCTTCATGGCTTTTTTACGTCCGCCAACGAAGTTAAGGAGGTTATGTTTTCGCCCTTGTTAGTGTGTTTGACACATGGCTGGAATTTGCCTTCGTTGTTTTTTTACCTCCGCCAACGAAGTTACGGAGGTTATGTTTTCGCCCTTGTTAGTGTGTTTGTTTGACACATGGCTGGAATTAACCTTTGTTGGTTTTTTACCTCCGCCAACGAAGTTAAGGAGGTTATGTTGTGTCCCTTGTTAGTGTGTTTGTTTGACACATGGCTGGAATTTACCTTCACGGGTTTTTACCTCCGCCAACGAAGTTGGAAGGAGGTTATGTTTTATCCCCTGTTTGTGTGTGTTTGCATGTGTTTGTTTGTGAACAGCTTCCTGACCACAATTTTAATCGTAGAGTATTGAAACTTGCAGAGATTAACTTTTATGTAAAAAGCTGGAAATGATTAAGTTATGGAAGCTCAAGATTAAAGGTCAAGGTCAAGAGGCCATGTTTTACCCCCAGTTAATATGTGTTTGTTTGTGTACAGCTTCCTGGCCACAATTTTAATCGTAGAGTAATGAAACTTGCCGGGATTAACTCTTATGTAAAAAGGTTGTAGCTTGGCTAATAATAATATAATAATAATAATAATAATAATAATAATAATAATAATAATAATAATAATAGCAATAATAATAATAATAATCATATATAAAAGGTTTACTTTGAAACGATGGACCTACAATTGAATTACAGATCAATGATGTATGAATGAGCCAGACGGCCATTTAAATTAGAGCATCAACAGCTGATAGCAAATCCACGGGGACATGTCCTTTGATTGCTCATGCTGATAATGCTAAATTGAATGATGAAAAATCTATTGGCTATTGTCCTCAAAGGATTTTGTACGTAAAAGGTATGAGTCCTATTGCAATTTGCCCGTC
>NC_090766.1:12207306-12209806 GCF_036898095.1 Palaemon carinicauda | reverse complement strand
AATTTGCTTGTATCTTTTCATTGTTCAGAAGCATATACAGTAGGTAAATCTTTTTGAATTGATAACCCCATGATTTTGTCAATTGGTTTTGTAATTTAAATATGGCAACTATACAAACTAGAGAGCACTCAGTAGAACGCAGACCTCCACTGCGGCAGAGTTTTTGACTTTGACCTTGACCGTGACCATTGACTTCAACATGTATGAATTGGCGAGGATTTTCATTTGCTTAAATATGAACCAAGTTTGAAGTCTCTGTGACAATGATGTCCAAACTTATGGATGATTACGTGAAATTGACATTTTCCTTGACCTTTGACCTTGACCTTCCAAATTGGATAATTTCCAGCTTTGTACATAACAGTTAATCCTTGCAAGCTTCATTACTTTACGATTTAAATTGTGGCTAGGAAGCTGTTCACAAACAAACAAACAAACACACACAAACAAACACAAACAAGGGGTTAAAAATAACTTCCTTCCAACTTCGTTGGCGGAGGTAATAAGGGATAAACAGTGAAGGACCAAATAATTTTTTTTGAAAGGGATACTTAATCAAACTCGAAATTCCCTTCCTGACAGGCCATCATCAATCGTGTTCGTTAATAGAGTTTAGCTACATTATTCAAACGATAAATCGTGTTATTCTGAAAGGCAACAATTTTGTGATGTTTTACTTTATAAATTATAAGCGTATATAATAACAAAGACTGTATATTTTGTACAGTAATATGCTTCACTTTTTGTTTAGTTTTTACTGTAATCTGCCCCTATATAATAAAAGCAAGTGTCTGATTCTCTCTCTCTCTCTTCTCTCTCTCTCTCTCTCTATATATATATATAAATATGTACACACACACACACATATATATATATGTATATATAATATATATATATATATATATGTAACACACACACACACACACACACACACATATATATATAATATATATATATAAATATATATAAACCCTTTTCACTCCTCCACCTTTCCTAACTACAATCCGGCAGTTTCGGTAATTTGTGGGAAATCGTAGTTTCCGAGTGCGGGATAACCCTTCTCATTAGGGTATGATTACTCCCTCTATCCCCTAACCGAGGGATAGGGAGACTAATGCATTTGAGCGTGATAGAAAAGAAATGTATATATATATATATAATATATATATAATACCAGAAGATTCAGTGACGTGTAAATTGACAAAATTAATAATATATATAAAAATATATAATAAAAATGAGAAGTTCGAAGGATTTAAAATCAAAATAGATAAAAATAGATAAAAATAGATGAAAATGGATAAAAATAATGAAATAAACATTTCAATTCAGAGAAGTTTAGTCTCACCAACAGCACTTAAAAAGAGCGAATTATTATTATTATTATTTATTATTATTATTATTATTATTATTATTATTATTATTATTATTATTTGCTAAGCTACAACCCTGGTTGGAAAACAGTATGTTATAAGCCCAAGCGCTCCAACAGGGAAAATAGCTCAGCGAGGAAAGGGAATACGGAAATGAATTGCAAGAAAAGTTTCAGAACAATAATAACATTGAAATAAATATTTCATATAAATGAATCTCCCTTGCTTTAGCCACATTCGTTAGTAAGATAAAAAAAAGACTTAAATATGTTACAGGAGAATATCCCATCATCTCTGCAAACCATATTTACTTTTGAGACATTTCCACGTATATCAGTCATTCTTTCTTTTATCCTCCAGACAATTTATTTTCAGTCAGGTGTCTTCTAAAAGAAGACAGATCCTTTGATCAATCAGCTGGCGTCGAACAGCAAAGAGTAAACCCAGGCAGGCCTCTGACGAGGTATGTCTGAAGACTATCAACACTGATTTGACAAAAGCGTTTCTTATATAAGATATTACTTTCGCACACTTTCGTGTTCAGGGATTTAAATGTAAAACTGTATATAATTTTAATAGCAGATTTTAAGACTGATTTCTAATTCTTGCTTGAGGGTACACCCAAAAACTACAACACAGTCATACGCACTCATACACACCTACACAACAACAACAACAACAACAACAGCAATAATAATGATAAATGCAGATATTTCTAGTCCAGTGAAAGTCTATTTAATCCAAGGACACTGTTCTATCTGTTTCCTTGTTTTCTTTCTTCGCTGGGTTTTTTCCTTGTTGGAGCCATTGGGCTTATAACATCCTGCTTCTCCAACTAGGGTTGTAGTATTTAGGTACTACTACTACTACTACTACTACTACTACTACTACTACTACTACTACTACTACTACTACTACTACTACTACTACTAATAATAATAATAATAATAATAATAATAATAATAATAATAATAAAAATAATAATAATAATATGGTGGCTCAATTGTTAGTGTTCGCTTGTCATATGAGATAAACCCTTACATCTAGTTAATACCTGCTTTATAGAATATTGTGAATTTACATAAAGAGAGAGAGAGAGAGAGAGAGAGAGAGAGAGAGAGAGAGAG
>NC_090766.1:12199806-12204806 GCF_036898095.1 Palaemon carinicauda | reverse complement strand
GATACGGATACTGAGTTGTGCTGGGAAAGTACTTTCGTTTGCGGATTTTTCATTCGTTGTTTACATATTTGTTTGTTCTCCATTTCTGGGTAATGTATGATGCTAACTTAGCTCTGTTAAAAATGGTTGTTAATAAATTGCTCTTTCCTGGCAGAGGCAAATTAATATTATTATTATTATTATTATTATTATTATTATTTGTTATTATTATTATTACTTTCTAAGCTATACGTGATGCACTCTTGCCTCTATTAAAAAGGATTAGAAAATTTGCATTTTCTTGGTTGAGGCAAATTATTATTATTATTATTATTATTATTATTATTATTATTATTATTATTACTTTCTAAGCTATATATGATGCTAACTTACCTCTATTATAAAGGATTGGAAAAATTGCATTTTCCCGGCCGATGCGAATTATTATTAATATTATTATTTTTATTATCATTATTGTTATAATAGTAATAATAATAATAATAATAATAATAATAATAATAATAATAATAATAATAATAATAATAATAATAATAATAATAATAATTATGATGATGATGGTGATGGTAATGATAATGATAAAGGAATCTTAAGAATGTATGAGCCGATATATCCCCAGGACTTGTGCAGAAGAGCGTGCTAAACAGCACATATAGTAATGGATCCCTAAGGTAGTTGGATGTAATCTGGAACCCCAATCTGGAACCCTAATCTGGAACCCTACACTCAAAACCATCAGTCTCTGTAGACTGTAATTAAAAAAAAAAAAAAAGTTTAAAAAAGGAACAGTTCATTACTTCGACATAGGAAAGCTCTTGGCATGGTCGCTTTCCATCTGATCTATCTAGATGTAAACTGACCCTCTATTCACCTAATAGATGATCTGATGTCTCTTGCGGGCTCTCGTCCATCTCCATAATCTATTCCCTTCTTCACTTGCCAAGGCCAAACAGATCATTTCCTCAATCACTTAGTTCCATTTCCTTAATCTGACCTTGGATTCGAGTTCTCTTGCTTGAGGGTACACTCGGACATGCTGTTATTATTATTATTGTGATTATTATAATTCTTATTATTAGTATACCATGAAATTATTTCCGTTTTCTTTAAAGCATGACACAAAATAAATAACACACGCTGTCGTATTATTATTATTATTATTATTATTAATAATAATGATTGCCAAGCTATAACCCTAGCTGGAAAAGCAAAATGTTATAAGCCCAGGGGCTCCAACAGGGAAAATAGCCCAGTGAGGAAATGGAATAATGAAAAACTAGAAGAGAAGTTTAAAAAAAAATCTGACCTTGAATTAGAGTTCTCTCGCTTGAGGGTACACTCGGGCACACAGTTCTATCTTATTTCTCTTTCTCTTGTTTTTTAAGGTTTCATAGTACATATATGAAAGATCTAATTTAATGCTGTTACTGTTCTTAAAATATTTTATTTTGATTGTTTATTACTTCTCTTTTAGTTTTTTTTTTATTTCCTTGTTGTCTTCCCTCACTGGGCTATTTTTCCCTGTTGGAGCTCTTGGGCTTATGGCACAGAGGCTATGGCACTACCCAGGATGGCAATTGCATAACTTCTTAATAGTTTTAAAGGCCAACCATGAGTGGCAGAGGCAAGTAACAGTGACATTGCCCTATCAAGCAGGACAATGCCCTAGAGACTGACCATATATACATATGATCAGCACCCAAGCCCCCTCTCCACCCAAGCTATGACCAAGAAGGGCAAGGCAATGGTTGCTGATGACTCAGCAGATAGACCTATAGGCTCCCCCAAAACCCCCACCCTTAACTCACAAGGATGGTGAGATTACAGCGACCAGAGAAACTAACGAGTTTGAGCAGGACTCGAACCCTAGTCTGCCGTACACGTGTCAGGGACTTTACCATATCGGCCACCACAACCTTTGTGGGAAGTGGCCACTGAACAATTACAGTGCAGTAGTTAACCTCCTAAAGGAAGAAGAATTGTCTGGTAATCTCAGTGTTGGCAAGTGTATGAGGATCCAGGGGAATGTGGAAAATAAAGGCCAGACTATTCGGTGTATGTGTAGACAAGGGAAAAATGAGCCGTTACCAGATAGATGGATCCAATGCAGTACTGTCTGACCAATCATTAAAGTGCGTTGGAGTTTACCTACCTGAGCTTGTCTTCAGTCATGGGCAATTACATAACTGCTTAACCTCTGCAATATTCCTCTTGAAACTTTAAAACTTTATTGCCTATAAGTAAAATGACAGATGAAAGTCCCTGCAAGATCCGCTTTGCACGGAAATTGCCATTGCACCAATTGGACTCAGCGCCAGACTGTTGCATTGCAATCATGACTCCGACAGTATCTTTGACGCTGGGTATTCGAAGCTGCTGCTGTCATGAATATTCCGGTCAGCTTTTGTCAGGGGACAGACGAATTCATTTCTTGTTGTCGGTATTAAGAGACGATTATTGGAACATTGAGAGTGGGGACGATTTCTCTCTCTCTCTCTCTCTCTCTCTCTCTCTCTCTCTTTTATTGAGGTACTGAGAGCAAGAACCGTCTCTCTCTCTCTCTCTCTCTCTCTCTCTCTCTCTTTTATTGAGGGATTGAGAACAAGGATAGTCCTCTCTCTCTCTCTCTCTCTCTCTCTCTCTCTTATTGAAGCATTGAGAAGAAGGACAGTCTCTCTCTCTCTCTCTCTCTCTCTCTCTCTCTTATTGAAGCATTGAGAAGAAGGACAGTCTCTCTCTCTCTCTCTCTCTCTCTCTCTCTCATTGAAGCATTGAGAACAAGGAGTCTCTCTCTCTCTCTCTCTCTCTCTCTCTCTTTTATTGAAGCATTGAGAACAAGAACAGTCTCTCTCTCTCTCTCTCTCTCTCTCTCTCTCTCTCGTCCTATTATGTCTATTTTTCCTCTTAATAACCCCTTGAATAGTAAGAAAAGGCTTTGACCTGCTACACTTAACCATATCATCACATATATGGAACTATTTAACAAATATTTCCTTTTATATTTTCATATTTACTTTACATATTATATAAGTATTCTCATTTAAATTATTAGTGATCGTATTACTCATATGTAATTGAATACGTATGATACTAGTGTACCCGAGCTGTCAAAAATGACGGATAAATATTTTAGATAGATATGCACATATCCACATACGCACGCACACATATTAGACCCTTCCCATCCCTCCCCCTTTCCTAATGACAACACGGCAGTTTGGTAAATTTGTATGACTACTCCCTCTCCCCCCCCCTTTAGTCATACCACTCAGCGGGGCAGGAAATATATATATATATATATATAATATATCTATATATATGTACATGTATATCTATATATGAACATGTATATATATATATATATATATATACTGTATATATATATATATATATATATTTATATATATATATATATCTAAATATATGTACATGTATTTATATATATATATATATATATATACATACATACATACATATACCAAAGGCACTTCCCCCAATTTTGGGGGGTAGCCGACATCAACAAAGAAACAAAACAAAAAGGGAACCTCTACTCTCTACGTTCCTTCAGCCTAACCAGGGACTCAACCGAGTTCAGCTGGTACTGCTAGGGTGCCACAGCCCAACCACCCACATTATCCACCACAGATGAAGCTTCATAATGCTGAATCCCCTACTGCTGCTACCTCCGCGGTCATCTAAGGCACCGGAGGAAGCAGCAGAGCCTACCGGAACTGCGTCACAATCGCTAGCCATTCATTCCTATTTCTAGCACGCTTTCTTGCCTCTCTCACATCTATCCTCCTATCACCCAGAGCTTTCTTCACACCATCCATCCACCCAAACCTTGGCCTTCCTCTTGTACTTCTCCCATCAACTCTTGCATTCATCACCTTCTTTAGCAGACAACCATTTTCCATTCTCTCAACATGGCCAAACCACCTCAACACATTCATATCCACTCTAGCCGCTAACTCATTTCTTACACCCGTTCTCTCCCTCACCACTTCGTTCCTAACCCTATCTACTCGAGATACACCAGCCATACTCCTTAGACACTTCATCTCAAACACATTCAATTTCTGTCTCTCCATCACTTTCATTCCCCACAACTCCGATCCATACATCACAGTTGGTACAATCACTTTCTCACATAGAACTCTCTTTACATTCATGCCCAACCCTCTATTTTTTACTACTCCCTTAACTGCCCCCAACACTTTGCAACCTTCATTGACTCTCTGACGTACATCTGCTTCCACTCCACCATTTGCTGCAACAACAGACCCCAAGTACTTAAACTGATCCACCTCCTCAAGTAACTCTCCATTCAACATAACATAACATTCAACCTTGCACCACCTTCCCTTCTCGTACATCTCATAACCTTACTCTTACCCACATTAACTCTCAACTTCCTTCTCTCACACACCCTTCCAAATTCTGTCACTAGTCGGTCAAGCTTCTCTTCTGTGTCTGCTACCAGTACAGTATCATCCGCAAACAACAACTGATTTACCTCCCATTCATGGTCATTCTCGCCTACCAGTTTTAATCCTCATCCAAGCACTCGAGCATTTCACCTCTCTCACCACTCCATCAACATACAAGTTAAACAACCACGGCGACATCACACATCCCTGTCTCAGCCCCACTCTCACCGGAAACCAATCACTCACTTCATTTCCTATTCTAACACATGCTTTACTACCTTTGTAGAAACTTTTCACTGCTTGTAACAACCTTCCACCAACTCTATATAACCTCATCACATTCCACATTGCTTCCCTATCAACTCTATCATATGCTTTCTCCAGATCCATAAATGCAACATACACCTCTTTACCTTTTGCTAAATATTTCTCGCATATCTGCCTAACTGTAAAAATCTGATTTATACAACCCCTACCTCTTCTAAAACCACCCTGTACTTCCAAGATTGCATTCTCTGTTTTATCCTTAATCCTATTAATCATTACTCTACCATACACTTTTCCAACTACACT
>NC_090766.1:12179806-12189806 GCF_036898095.1 Palaemon carinicauda | reverse complement strand
TTAAAGTCTTAATTTTATCCTTGTGTCAAGGGATGCCGATTTAAAGTCTTGATTTTATCCTTGTTTGAAGGGATGCAGATTTAGTGTCTTAATTTTATCCTTCTGTCAAGAGATGCCGATTTAAAAGTCTTAATTTTATCCTTGTTTGAAGGGATGCAGATTTAGTGTCTTAATTTTATTCTTGTTTCAAGGGATGCCGATTTAAAGTCTTAATTTTATCCTTGTTTGAAGGGATGGTTATTTAAAGTCTTAATTTTATTGGTTGCTGCTAATTCCGTTAGCATTTGTCACTCTGGTTTAAAGATTTAAAGGCCGCTCGTGAATGGCAGAGGAAAGGGACAGTGACAATGTCACATTTATTCAGTTTTTCTTTTTTTTTAATAGACATTGAAGATATTGTTTTATTTGTCAATTTTTTAATTTTTTTTTTCAATAGTGATTGAAGAAATTTTTTTCTATCTATTCAAATTTTGTTATTTTTTTCATTAGAAATTTTGAATGTAATTGATTTATCTATAATTTTTTTTTTTTGTAATTTTTTTTAGTAGGGATTTTCAATTTTATTTACTATTTCTTTTTCATTAGTATTTGGAAAAAAAGTTTTTATATATTTAAAAATTTTATATATATTTCAGTAAGGATTAAAAAGAAATTTTTTTATTTGATAATCCAATATTAATAATGCAAGTTAACAAATTCTTCTGTTTGATGTTTTTAAAACTATGAGAATTATTTCCTATATTTTCCTTCATTCGCAGACTTCTAAGAAATAGAATATATTATCCTGTACACGTGTCTTCTGGTACTAAGATATTACTAGGAAGAAAATGAACTTAAGAGATTATATATACATTCTTAAGGATATTTATTTTTATAAATATCGTCTGCCGTCGGCTGGATAATACTGTACAGGTGCTAAGCTGGAAAAGTAATTATGTAAACACCTAGCTTATTATTATTATTATTATTATTATTATTATTATTATTATTATTACTACTACTAGCTAAGCTACAACCCTAGTTGGGAAAGCAGGATGCTATAAGCCCAGGGACCCCAACAGGGAAAATAGCCCAGTGAAGAAAGGAAACAAGGAAAAATAAAATATTCTAAGAACAGTAACATCATTAAGATAAATATCGCCTATACAAACTATAAAAACTTTAACTAAACAAGAGGAATAGAAATTAGATAGAATAGTGAGCCCAAGTGTACCCTCAGGCAAGAGAACTCTAACCCAAGACAGTGGAAGACCATGGTACAGAGGCTATGGCACTACCCAAGACTAGAGAACAATGGTTTGATTTTGGAGTGTCCTTCTCCTAGAAGAGCTGATTACCATAGCTAAAGTCTCTCTTCTACCCTTACCAAGAGGAAAGTAGCCACTGAATAATTACTGTGCAGTTGTTAACCCCTTGGGTAAAGAAGAATTGTTATTACCCGGAATAAGAAATTATACATATACAAAGAACATTTTTATTTAAAAAAAAAAAATTATAAATGATTTAATATAAACTAGATATTAATAATTATCAAAGTAAAGTTAGTATGACATATGATTTGAAGTTTTCGATTCTTGTAGTATTATCCTGGTTTGAACCAGCTTTATTTACTCGCTTGCATATAAATAGGGATAATATGAGTTATAAAATCCATCATCATCTCCTCCTACGCCTATTGACGCAAAGGGCCTCTGTAAGATTTCGCCAGTCGTCTCTGTCTTAAAATTTTAATTCAATACTTCACCATTCATCATCTCCTACTTCGCGCTTTATAGTCCTAAGCCATGTAAGCCTGGGTCTTCCAATTCTTCTAGTGCCTTGTGGCGCCCAGTTAAACAAATGGAGCCCAGTTAAACATGTTATAAAATTATGACAATATAAATGTTCAACTACAACAGCAGGTATTGGATTTATTAAAAAAAAAAAAGAATACACCAATACAAGATATAAAATTTAGTTTTTTCAATTTAAAAATTATGAAAACAATATTACTACCTGCTGTAAATAAACTGGGGTTAATGGAAGAATTGATAAAACCACCAGACTACGTAAAATATATATCCAATCTGGATAAACATATCCTGAAAAATGTGTTTTAGTCTTCAAATAACGATATAATAAAATATGAATTCATTACATTTATAACCAAGTAAATGGAAAATATATCTAAAGTCCTTGCCAATAAATAAATAATAATGTTTATCACAAGAAAGAGCAACGGCAATAAATAAAATAAAAATAAAAGAAAAACACTTTCAGACACACTTATATTACACTACCTTAATAACTGGATTCTCTCTATACCTTGGGATCAGAGACCCAAGGGGGAATCAACTCAAAGGTAATAGCTTCTGGCCGGCCAGGGACTCGAAACCTGATCCGAGAAACTGGCTATATGGCATGTCACTGTTGTGCAAGTTTCTCGGACCAGGGTTCGAATCCCCTGAATCAGAAGCCATTATATTTGAGTTGATTTCCCCTTGGGTCTCTGATCCCGAGGTATAGATAGAGATAACCCAGATATTAAGGTAGTATAATATATGGCTTATTTGAATACACAATATGTAGTACAGATACTCGGTAAGTCATTACTATTGTAACTTGAGGTAAAAGATTTTTAAAGCTCTTTTTCCCTGTTGGAGCCACTGGGCTTATAGTGTCCGGATTATCCTACTAGGGTTGTAGCATGCGAAATAACCCTTGGCCACAGGAATTTCAGTGTGTATTACTTTAGGAGAGAGAGAGAGAGAGAGAGAGAGAGAGAGAGAGAGAGAGAGAGAGAGCCCTTAGCTAAAGTAATTTCAGTGTGTATTACTTTAGGAGAGAGAGAGAGAGAGAGAGAGAGAGAGAGAGAGAGCCCTTAGCTAAAGTAATTTCAGTGTGTATTACTTTAGGAGAGAGAGAGAGAGAGAGAGAGAGAGAGAGAGAGAGCTTAATGGTGGTCTTATAAATAGCCTTAGGCTGCAATAGCCATATTAATCATATAATTCCCTTAATTAGATAACAGGTGATATCGCGTTAATTATATTGTAATTAGGAACAGCGAGATAACCAACTACTGTACACCCGCCTCCATCGCTTCAAGCGATGTCATAATGTTATATTAACATTTTAGGTCAACTGCACTTGAGAGAATTGGCTTTGCAAACCAATCTATACAGCTCAATCATCGTAACGAAGCCAGCCGTCATAATGCCGGCTTATTCATCATCATCTCCTCCTACGCCCATTAATGCAAAGGGCATCGGTTAGATTTCGTCAGTCGTCTCTATTTTGAGCGTTTAAATCAACACTTCTCCATTCATCATCTCCTACTTCATGCTTCATAGTCCTCTGCTATTTAGTCCTGGGTCTTCTGACTCTTCTAGTGCCTTCTGAAGCCCTGCTGAAAGTTTTATGAACTAAGCTCGTTTGGGGAGACTGCGAAAAACTTATTAGTCTAATTTATCTTCCTTCCACTGCTTGGTAACTTTTCTTCTTTATATATTAATGTTAATACTGGCAACCTTCTGTTTATTGCCCGGTTTCTGCCCGGACGAGGGCTCTTTGACAAAATGTCATAGCCCTCAAACTCACAACAACTACGTTCGTTCGTTTTAGAGCTTCTTGCCTGTAGCAAGACACGGGCTGTTGCACTAATGTAGCCCTCAAGACGGTAAGAGAGAAGACTCACAACCGAGTCGTATATCAAATCCTCCCATTGTAGATTAACTTTATTGATGAAGTAGCAAATTCTATGTAATTACTCCTTAAGTATCAATTCCATGGTTGATAAGATTTTCGCAATCAATCAAGATTATAATCTATCTTCATTAAGTAATTCCTAATCCCGAAATATAATCCGTGTAATTGTATAACGTGAAATCGATACCTCCCCGTAGGTGGAGGGGTATGGGATGGGGAAGACATGGATAGCCTGGACCCACACTATTATTATTATTATTATTATTATTATTATTATTATTATTACTACTACTTGCTAAGCTACAACCCTTGTTAGAAAAGCAGGATACTATAAGCCCAGGGGCCCCAACGGGGAAAATAGCCCAGTGAGGAAAGGAGACGATGAAAAATAAAATATCTAAAGAACAGTAACAACATAAATATCTCCCATATAAACTATAAAAGCTTTAACAAAACAAGAGGAAGAGAAATAAGATAGAATAGTGTGCTCGAATGTATCCTCAAGCAAGAGAACTCTAACCCAAGACAGTGGAAGATCATGGAACAGAGGCTATGACACTACCCAAGATTAGAGAACAATTGTTTTATTTAAGAGTGTCCTTCTCCTAGAAGATCTGCTTCCCATAGCTAAATAGTCTCTTCTACTCTTACCAAGAGGAAAGTGGCCACTGAACAATGCCAGTACAAAAGTTAACCTCTTGAGGTAAGAAGTGTTGTCAGGTGTATGAGAACAGAGGAGAATATGTAAAGAATATGCCAGATTATTCGGTGTATGTGTAGGCAAAGGAAAGTGAACCGTAACCAGAGAGAAATATCCAATGTAGACACCGACTCACTTCGCCTTGTTTCCAACTTGTATGCAAATACACTCCCTTCCCTGCCCTCAACTCTTTGCATCCTTCATTTACACTCGGACTTACATCTGCTTCCACTCCACCATTTGCTGCAGCAACAGACTCCAAGTACTTAAACTGATCTACTTCCTTTCTAAATTGCTAGTACTGACTTTCAATTGGGCTCCTATTGGCAGAAACCATGTGGTATGTTGTATCATGTAAATTTCGTCCATTTGACTTGTAAAGATTACAAAAAATGTATCTTGTGCCGGGTACTTGCTCGCTATGGGTTATAATGAGGAATTCTTGTTGCATTCATAGTCTAGTTAGCTAGCAATAGCTGAATTACCTGATGGAAAACAGTTGATGGAAGGAAATTTGAGGGTCCGCTGCGGGATGTCTAGGCTAACCATGCTGGACTTCCGAATTTTCCAGCTTGTGGACTCACTCTAGGAACACATCTATGTTGTACTATATATTGGTGATTTACTGTATAGGGATGCTTACTATTTTTACCTTAGTTTTGCTCCTAGTTCTTATGGGCTTTGCTCCCTCGGAGATCTCTCCAACCCGCTCTAGGGAATCATGTTACTTTGAAAATTGTGTTTAATTTTTTTTTAATATACAATTTTCAAAGTAACATTACTGTTCTTTGGTGAGGCCTAATACCCTTCACCTTAATCACCTGGATGCATCTCTGTATTTCACATATGTTTCTGTTCCTTGTTATTGTGTACCTTAAGGCACCTTTTATCTCTAAAACTGGTGATTTTCAAGAATTATAATAAATACATCAAAATACTTAAAAAATGATGAAGGGATGAAATATACTAAAAAATTATAAATTAAACCATATAAATAAAATTGAAAATTAAAAAGTTAAAACATTAAATGAATGATATAGTAAAAGAGCAATATCGAAATCAGAACAAATACACAGAAAACTTTAAAGAAGAATTCACAAAACATCATAGATATGGGAATCAAAATAATAATACACAGAAATAACCTGGAATAAAAGAAAAAAAAAACAGACAAAATAAAATAAACTCTGGATAAGAAAGAAACACACCTAGTATGGAAAAAAATCCAAGACTGAGACATGGAAGGACGGGGAGGTTTAGCCGTTAGAGCATGAAAGTAATGGTTTGAAGATTAATTGGTGAAAGTCGTTAGGCAATATGTAAAGGAACAGAGGTTGTTGAGTGATTAAGAGTAGGGGATAGCTGTTTAATGAAGAGAGATTCTAGGGTAGGTAGAGAATAGCTATTGGGGGATTGGGCTAGAATTTTGAAATTAGAATAGTTAATTAATTGCTTGCATTCTTGAGCGTGATTACGTATGGAAGAAAATTCTTTTTTATTTAAAATACAACCTGTACGGTGACTGACTCCTCTATGAGAGTCAATGCGGATCCTCAAGAGACGGTTGGAACAACCAATATAGGTTCCTAAATTACATTTAGGACAATTGTATAAGTAAACAATTGAGGACCGCATCAAATCTGGTAGAGTGTCTTTGAATGTGAACATGCTGCCTATGGATAGTGGATTTTTGAATACAAACTTAAAATTAACATATGGATACAAATTGGAAAGATCTTTCTCAAGTTTACATTTAACATTTTTATAGTTATAAATAAATGGTAGAGACACATACATTTGCTTTTTTGGTACGTTTAGTACGGTGGCTTTCGGAGTAAAAATGTTATCTAAAAACTGTTTTGTAAATTTATCAAATACGTTACATGGATAACAGTTCCTAATAAAATACGATTTTAAAAATTTAATTTCCTCGTGGAATCTACCCCAATCTGAAGAAAGATTAAAAGCTCTATAAATTAATGTTTTACATGAGTTTACTTTAAATGAAATCGGACAGTGACTAAAAAAGTTTAACCCAAGTCCTGTAAAAGTTTGTTTTCTAAAAATGCCAGTACTAAATGCACCATTACAACGTGAAATCTTAATATCTAAAAAGGAAAGTTGATCATTATGTTCGGAGTCCAAAGTGAACTTAATATTTGAATGAAATGAGTTTATGTACTCTAAAAACAAAGTGGCATGGTGTCTATCTCTAAAAAGAACAAATGTATCATCGACATAACGTCTATAAAATAGGGGTTTAAAGGACACAGGGCATTGATCAAAGAACAACTTTTCTAGGTGGCACATAAATATATTTGCAAAGGTAGGGCCCAAGGGAGAACCCATTGCCATACCATCGACCTGTTTGTAAACTTTGTTATTGAAAATAAAGTAAGTTTCTGTTACGGCAAGTTCAAGTAATTTTCTAAAAGAGTTAACGTTAAAACCATGAAATGAGGAAGTCGGGTTGGGAAATAGTCTAGTTAAAATAATGTCTATTGTTTCTGATAGTGGAATATTAGTAAATAAAGAGGTAACATCATAACTGACCATAAAACTATTGGGATCTTGCTGGAGAATATGAGGTACAAACTGAGATGAGTTTTGCAAGGTGTAAGCATTGGAAGTGAGATCACTGAGTAGAGGGACTAAAAATTTAGCTATACCAAAATTAGCGGAGTTGTAAGCAGCCAGAATGGGACGTAATGGTATGTCAGCTTTGTGAACCTTGGGTAAACCATATAAAACGCTGAAGGATGAACCAGTGCTGTACAGGGAACGGTATGTTTCTTCTGATAAAAAGGATTCATCTTTGAGTTGTTTGAGGTTACGGTTGATTTTGTCCTCTACTTTATAAATCAAACTAAATTCTGGAGACCCAATTTCACAAAATTTACTGTTGTCTGAAAGAATGTGAAGCATTTTGTCGGTATAATCCTGTTTATTGAGAAGCACCACACCTCTACCCTTGTCAGGGCGACATAAAATGATATCACTACGTAGTGATAATGACTTTAGAATATTAAAATCGTCTTTCTTGAAAAATGGAAACCATGTAGGTGATTTTAAAGAGGAATAAGCTTCATGGGCAATATTTTGAATTGATTGACGGGCTTTTTCTAGATTATTATGAGAAGGGAGGTTCCGAATATTACTAAAAAACATCTCAAACGGTAAGAAAAACTTAGAGAAACTCGGTCGGAAATTAGGAAGACAAAACTCCAACCCCAAAGAGAGCAAAAATTCTTCCTTTTTGGAAAGGGTATAGTCTGAAAAATTGAAAATTACATCCCTAGGGGCAAGGAACTTCGGCCTTTCAATACCCAGTTTCGAAAGTTTACGTTCATGTACTGATTTTGTGTCGGAAATAAACTTAGACAAGTTACGTTTTATAAGAGATTTGAAATACATTTTATCAAGTAAAGATAATTGTTCATAAAAAGATGACGTTATAGATGAAACGTGGGACTGTAAACGAGCAACAGATTTTGTTTTTAGATTAATTTCCATATCCAAGAGTTTTAAAACGGCAGACCTGTAGAAATCACTATCATAAAGAGAAGAACGATAAAGTTTAAATTTCACAAAATTAGGAACAATGTTACTCATTTTGCAATTCAAAAGAAATTCATGGTCCAGTTCAGCCTTCTTCAGTTTCTTCGTGGAGGATTCAAGTTGACGGTAGAGTCTGACTGTAGATCCATCGTATTTGCGTCGTAAGTAATTAATGGCATTTTCGCTTCTAGAAAGCTTGAGGTTTAGCAGAAAGGCGAAGGAAAGCAGATACTTCAGCATTTGGACAGTTTATTGGCTAAGCTTTCGGGAACAACATTTCCCATCATCGGAGCTAAAAAGTGAATGTAAAACACAGGTCAATAGTTAATGAAATTCTGTTAAAAAGGCAAGAATTATAATAAATACATCAAAATACTTAAAAAATGATGAAGTGGATGAAATATACTAAAAAATTATAAATTAAACCATATAAATAAAATTAAAACGTTAAAACATTAAATGAATGATATAGTAAAAGAGCAATATCGAAATCAGAACAAATACACAGAAAACTTTAAAGAAGAATTCACAAAACATCATAGATATGGGAATCAAAATAATAATACACAGAAATAACCTGGAATAAAAGAAAAAAAAAACAGACAAAATAAAATAAACTCTGGATAAGAGTTGTTCCCGAAAGCTTAGCCAATAAACTGTCCAAATGCTGAAGTATCTGCTTTCCTTCGCCTTTCTGCTAAACCTCAAGCTTTCTAGAAGCGAAAATGCCATTAATTACTTACGACGCAAATACGATGGATCTACAGTCAGACTCTACCGTCAACTTGAATCCTCCACGAAGAAACTGAAGAAGGCTGAACTGGACCATGAATTTCTTTTGAATTGCAAAATGAGTAACATTGTTCCTAATTTTGTGAAATTTAAACTTTATCGTTCTTCTCTTTATGATAGTGATTTCTACAGGTCTGCCGTTTTAAAACTCTTGGATATGGAAATTAATCTAAAAACAAAATCTGTTGCTCGTTTACAGTCCCACGTTTCATCTATAACGTCATCTTTTTATGAACAATTATCTTTACTTGATAAAATGTATTTCAAATCTCTTATAAAACGTAACTTGTCTAAGTTTATTTCCGACACAAAATCAGTACATGAACGTAAACTTTCGAAACTGGGTATTGAAAGGCCGAAGTTCCTTGCCCCTAGGGATGTAATTTTCAATTTTTCAGACTATACCCTTTCCAAAAAGGAAGAATTTTTGCTCTCTTTGGGGTTGGAGTTTTGTCTTCCTAATTTCCGACCGAGTTTCTCTAAGTTTTTCTTACCGTTTGAGATGTTTTTTAGTAATATTCGGAACCTCCCTTCTCATAATAATCTAGAAAAAGCCCGTCAATCAATTCAAAATATTGCCCATGAAGCTTATTCCTCTTTAAAATCACCTACATGGTTTCCATTTTTCAAGAAAGACGATTTTAATATTCTAAAGTCATTATCACTACGTAGTGATATCATTTTATGTCGCCCTGACAAGGGTAGAGGTGTGGTGCTTCTCAATAAACAGGATTATACCGACAAAATGCTTCACATTCTTTCAGACAACAGTAAATTTTGTGAAATTGGGTCTCCAGAATTTAGTTTGATTTATAAAGTAGAGGACAAAATCAACCGTAACCTCAAACAACTCAAAGATGAATCCTTTTTATCAGAAGAAACATACCGTTCCCTGTACAGCACTGGTTCATCCTTCAGCGTTTTATATGGTTTACCCAAGGTTCACAAAGCTGACATACCATTACGTCCCATTCTGGCTGCTTACAACTCCGCTAATTTTGGTATAGCTAAATTTTTAGTCCCTCTACTCAGTGATCTCACTTCCAATGCTTACACCTTGCAAAACTCATCTCAGTTTGTACCTCATATTCTCCAGCAAGATCCCAATAGTTTTATGGTCAGTTATGATGTTACCTCTTTATTTACTAATATTCCACTATCAGAAACAATAGACATTATTTTAACTAGACTATTTCCCAACCCGACTTCCTCATTTCATGGTTTTAACGTTAACTCTTTTAGAAAATTACTTGAACTTGCCGTAAC
>NC_090766.1:12164806-12167306 GCF_036898095.1 Palaemon carinicauda | reverse complement strand
TTTATATAACGTTAGGTGGCATTAATCTGTCTTCTCAATCGTTAGATCTAGTCTCATTTATGTAACGTTATGTGGCATTATTCTGTCTTTAATATCGTTAGCTCAAGCCTCATTTATGTAACGTTATGTGGCATTATTCTGTCTTCTCTTTCGTTAGATCCAGTCTCATCTATGTAACGTTATGTGGCATTATTCTGTCTTTTCTATCGTTAACTCAAGCCTCAATCATGTAACGTTATGTGGCATTATTCTGTCTTCTCTTTCGTTAGATCCAGTCTCATTTATGTAACGTTATATGGCATCATTCTGTCTTCTCTGTCGTTAGTTCCAGTCTCATTTATGTAACGTTATGTGGCATTATTCTGTCTTCTCTATCGTTAGATCCAATCTGATTTATGTAACGTTATGTGACATTATTCTGTCTTCTCTATTGTTAGCTCCAGTCTTATTAATGTAACTTTATGTAATATTATTCTGTGTTTTCTTTCGTTAGCTCCCGTCTCATTTATGTAACGTTATGTAATATTAATCTGTCTTCTCTATCGTTAGCTCCAGTCTCATTTATATAACGTTAGGTAGCATTAATCTGTCTTCTCAATCGTTAGATCTAGTCTCATTTATGTAACGTTATGTGGCATTATTCTGTCTTTACTATCGTTAGCTCAAACCTCATTTATGTAACGTTATGTGGCATTATTCTGTCTTCTCATTCGTTAGATCCAGTCTCATTTATGTAACGATATGTGGCATTATTCTGTGTTTTCTATCGTTAGATCCAGTCTCATTTATGTAACGTTATGTGGCATTATTCTGTCTTCTCTTTCGTCAGATCCAGTCTCATTTATGTAACGTTATGTGGCATTATTCTGTCTTTTCTATCGTTAGCTCAAGCTTCAATCATGTAACGTTATGTGGCATTATTCTGTCTTCTCTTTCGTTAGATCCAGTCTCATTTATGTAACGTTATATGGCATCATTCTGTCTTCTCTGTCATTAGATCCAGTGTCATTTATGTAACGTTATGTGGCATTATTCTGTCTTCTCTATCGTTAGATCCAATCTTATTTATGTAACGTTATGTGACATTATTCTGTCTTCTCTATCGTTAGCTCCAGTCTTATTAATGTAACTTTATGTAATATTATTCTCTGTTTTCTTTCGTTAGCTCCTGTCTCATTTATGTAACGTTATATAATATTATTCTGTCTTCTCCAGCCTTAGCTCCAGTCTCATTTATGTAACATTATGTAATATTCTGCCTTTTCTATTATTTGCTTCAATGTCATTTATGTAGCGTTATGTGGCATTATTTTGTCTTTTCTATCGTTAGCTCAAGCCTTATTTATGTAATGTTTTGTGGCATTAATCGGTCTTCTCTTTTTTTAGATCCAGTGTCATTTATGTAACATTATATGGCATTATTCTGCCTTCTCTATCATTAGCTCCAGTCTCATTTATGTAATGTTATATATTATTATTCTGTCTTCTCCAGCATTAGCTCCTGTCTCATTTATGTAACGTTATGAGGCATTATTCTGTCTTCTCTATCGTTAGATCCAGTTTCATTTATGTAATGTTGTATATTATTATTCTCTCTTCTCCAGCCTTAGCGCCAGTCTCATTTATGTAACGTTATGTAATATTCAGTCTTTTCTATCATTTGCTTCAGTGTCATTTATGTAACGTTATGTGGCATTATTCTGTCTTTTCTATCGTTAGCTCCAGCCTTATTTATGCCTTGTTTTGTGGTATTAATATGTCTTCTCTCTCTTTAGATCCAGTCTCATTTATGTTACATTATATGGCATTATTCTCTCTTCTCTATCATTAGATCCAGTCTCATTTATGTAATGTTATATATTATTATTCTGTCTTCTCCAGCCTTAGCTCCAGTCTCATTCAAGTAACGTTACGAGGCATTATTCTGTCTTCTCTATCGTTAGATCCAGTCTCATTGATGTAACGTTATGAGGCATTATTTTGTCTTCTCTATCGTTAGATCCAGTCTCATTTATGTAACGTTATGTGGCATTATTCTGTGTTTTCTATCGTTAGATCCAGTCTCATTTATGTAACGTTATGTGGCATTATTCTGTCTTCTCTATTGTTAGATCCAATCTGATTTATGTAACGTTATGTGGCATTATTTTGTCTTCTCTATCGTTAGATCCAATTTGATTTGTGTAACGTTATTTGACATTATTCTGTCTTCTCTATCGTTAGCTCCAGTTCCATTAATGTAACGTTGTGTAATATTATTCTGTATTTTTCATCGTTAGCTCCAGTGTCATTTATGTAATGTTATGTTATATTATTCTGTCTTCTCTATCATTAGCTCCAGTCTCATTAATATAACTATATGTAATATTATTCTGTCTTTTCTATCATTAGCTCCAGTTTTATTTATTTAACGTTATGTAATATTATTCTCTCTTTTCTATAATTAGCTCCAGTCTCGGTTATGTAACGTTATGTAATATTATTCTTTCTTCTTTATCGT
>NC_090766.1:12154806-12157306 GCF_036898095.1 Palaemon carinicauda | reverse complement strand
AAACCACGATGGGGTCGAGTGATGATTATGGCGTAGACGAGCCTCCTCCCCTTACAGAATGGCAAGATATATATCAGTGAATTTTTTCCATACTGTTCAAGGTTAAAATTACAATAAATACGAGTACAGCCTTTTTAATCAATTTAATTATTGATACATATACTTGTATGTACGCACGGTTCAATTCTACTGTATTGTATACGATTTTTATATATCATCTTTGACTAATCTTTGCAAATACTAATGACTCGTCCGTGTAGACGTGTCTTGCCATGCAGTTACGTCTCTTCATAGTTCATCTATTTGTAATTGCAAGGCATTTTCTCCACCCACCTCACCAACTTTGCCTTTTTAAGGAAAATTTTCCAGTGAGTTATGTCATATGTTGTGTATTGTACTGTAATATTTTTGTTTTTGTAAACAGTGTTGTGAGAAAGATACTTTTGTATTTTAGTACAATATGTACATACGTGATCAGTACATACTGGAATTTTATATTTACTGTAGTACGGTACGTACATACATACTATACTTCTGTATTTTCCAGGTTATTATTGTACTGTACATTACTAATGAATGTATTTGGCTTTTTTCCGTAGCTGTGTAAGTAGTACATTCTGTATATACTCTACAGCTGTGATTTGTACAGTAAATAGTGGTTAAAGTGTGGTACCCATAAGAGAAGACAGCTCAAGAGTTGCATTATGCTTTACGACTAGTTACTGTGTAGAATATTGTATGAAAACAATGAGCGGTGTTTGTACGATTACTTGTATCTTATTATTCTTAATGTTAGTGTATAATTTTTAATACTAATGTAAAGGTGCAGTACTGTGTGCAAAATACAGTACTTTAATGTACAGTAATATAGATAGGCTACGTGTACGTTTAGTTAGAACAGTGTGAGTTTACCTGCCGAAAGCAGCAATCACTTACTAGTGATAGGCCATGTTACTTTAGCCAATCAAGATGTATTGTAGTGAGAGTATTGCATATAATTTTTAGTAATATTCACTATAGTATCAATGAGTGCCGTTTTTTGTTGATACTGTATTTTTATAAGTATGGCAATGACTCTTAAGTGCAGACTTATTGTGTACTGTACGTATGTACTTGTGTACAGCTGCTGAAGGGTGTTCATACATTAATACAATTTTTTCACAGATAAAATCAAGTAAAAATAATATAGCGAAGTACAATGGGACAACTTGGTTTGTTAGTTGACTGCATGTAGGCAATGGGCAGTGAATTGGTAGGTTATGATTTGACAACAACCTACCCTAAGGAAGAAAGCATTCGCAGATTCTCTATTTTCGTGCGTGTGTCTGCTACCTTAGTCCCGCGAATACCGAGTGCTGACTGAGTATGATTAATAAATAAAAAAAAAGATTGCGCATAAATTGACCAACAATTTATATTGTTTTTCTTTGTCAGATTCTTATCTACATGCTTTATAGAAACCTGACTTTATCAATAGAAATATAGGGAATAAGATTAATAAAAAAATGTACACAAGATATCCCAAAAAATTTACAATTTTATCAAATTGTCATATACTTACCTTTATGCTTTATAGAAACCGGACTTTGCCAATAAAAATAAGTAGAATATGATTAATAAGAAACAAAATTCAATTTATAAAAACACAAACGAAGGCTATTCACATTCTTAGCTAATATCTAGGTACAAAAAGACAAAGAAACTAGGCTGGCGGGTATAATACAGCGAGGGAAATTACACCTATTACTTATGTTTACCGTTTTAAGAACTGTCATTATACAACACAAGCATGTTATTAAGAAGGATTTTGTTTACATTTTATGTTGACCAAGGTCACGAGGGGTGTAACGTCTTTGCTACAATCGACAATATGACGCAAACAGTGAGGAAAATTTATGAAGCCATGATGCAAATGGCTTCTCTCTCTCTCTCTCTCTCTCTCTCTCTCTCTCTCTCTCTCTCTCTCTCTCTCTCTCTCTCTCTCTCAAATGCAATTCTAAAATTTTACTAGCCTTTAAACAAATGCCCGTCATATGGTTCAACTCTCTCTCTCTCTCTCTCTCTCTCTCTCTCTCTCTCTCTCTCTCTCTCTCTCTCTCTCTCTCACAAACGCAATTCTAAAATTTTAACATTCTTTAAACAACTGCCCATCATATGGTTCAACTCTCTCTCTCTCTCTCTCTCTCTCTCTCTCTCTCTCTCTCTCTCTCTCTCTCTCTCTCTCTCTCTCTCTCTCAAATGCAATACCAAAATATTATCCTTCAAGCAAATGCCCATCATATAGTTTACCTGTAACATACTCTCTCTCTCTCTCTCTCTCTCTCTCTCTCTCTCTCTCTCTCTCTCTCTCTCTCTCTCTCTCTCTCTCTCAAATGCAATTCCAAAATTTATCCTTTAAACAAATGCCCATCATATGGTTCAACTCTCTCTCTCTCTCTCTCTCTCTCTCTCTCTCTCTCTCACAAACGCAATTCTAAAATTTTAACATTCTTTAAACAAC
>NC_090766.1:12129185-12154306 GCF_036898095.1 Palaemon carinicauda | reverse complement strand
CCATCTCCATCTACCCCTTATCATGATCTCATCCACATATGGCACTTGAGTAATCTCTCTTTTTGTTTCATTTCTAATCCAGTCTTCCAACTCTTCTAGTGCCTTGTGGAGCCTAGTTGAAAGTTTGGTGAACTAATCTCTCTTGGGGAGTGTGAAGAGCATGTCCAAACCATCTCCATCTACCCCTCACCATGATCTCATCCACATATGGCACTTGAGTAATCTCTCTTTTTGTTTCATTTCTAATCCAGTCTTCCAACTCTTCTAGTGCCTTGTGGAGCCCAGTTGAAAGTTTGGTGAACTAATCTCTCTTGGGGAGTGCGAAGAGCATGTCCAAACCATCTCCATCTACCCCTTATCATGATCTCATCCACATATGGCACTTGAGTAATCTCTCTTATGTTTCATTTCTAATCCAGTCTTCCAACTCTTCTAGTGCCTTGTGGAGCCCAGTTGAAAGTTTGGTGAACTAATCTCTCTTGGGGAGTGCGAAGAGCATGTCCAAACCATCTCCATCTACCCCTTATCATGATCTCATCCACATATGGCACTTGAGTAATCTCTCTTATGGTTTCATTTCTAATCCAGTCTTCCAACTCTTCTAGTGCCTTGTGGAGCCCAGTTGAAAGTTTGGTGAACTAATCTCTCTTGGGGAGTGCGAAGAGCATGTCCAAACCATCTCCATCTACCCCTTATCATGATCTCATCCACATATGGCACTTGAGTAATCTCTCTTTTTGTTTCATTTCTAATCCAGTCTTCCAACTCTTCTAGTGCCTTGTGGAGCCTAGTTGAAAGTTTGGTGAACTAATCTCTCTTGGGGAGTGTGAAGAGCATGTCCAAACCATCTCCATCTACCCCTTATCATGATCTCATCCACATATGGCACTTGAGTAATCTCTCTTATGTTTCATTTCTAATCCAGTCTTCCAACTCTTCTAGTGCCTTGTGGAGCCCAGTTGAAAGTTTGGTGAACTAATCTCTCTTGGGGAGTGCGAAGAGCATGTCCAAACCATCTCCATCTACCCCTCACCATGATCTCATCCATGCATGTCACTTGAGTAATCTCTCTTATGGTTTCATTTCTAATCCAGTCTTCCAACTCTTCTAGTGCCTTGTGGAGCCCAGTTGAAAGTTTGGTGAACTAATCTCTCTTGGGGAGTGCGAAGAGCATGTCCAAACCATCTCCATCTACCCCTCACCATGATCTCATCCATGCATGTCACTTGAGTAATCTCTCTTATGGTTTCATTTCTAATCCAGTCTTCCAACTCTTCTAGTGCCTTGTGGAGCCCAGTTGAAAGTTTGGTGAACTAATCTCTCTTGGGGAGTGCGAAGAGCATGTCCAAACCATCTCCATCTACCCCTCACCATGATCTCATCCATGCATGTCACTTGAGTAATCTCTCTTATGGTTTCATTTCTAATCCAGTCTTCCAACTCTTCTAGTGCCTTGTGGAGCCCAGTTGAAAGTTTGGTGAACTAATCTCTCTTGGGGAGTGCGAAGAGCATGTCCAAACCATCTCCATCTACCCCTCACCATGATCTCATCCATGCATGTCACTTGAGTAATCTCTCTTATGGTTTCATTTCTAATCCAGTCTTCCAACTCTTCTAGTGCCTTGTGGAGCCCAGTTGAAAGTTTGGTGAACTAATCTCTCTTGGGGAGTGCGAAGAGCATGTCCAAACCATCTCCATCTACCCCTCACCATGATCTCATCCATGCATGTCACTTGAGTAATCTCTCTTATAGTTTCATTTCTAATCCAGTCTTCCAACTCTTCTAGTGCCTTGTGGAGCCCAGTTGAAAGTTTGGTGAACTAATCTCTCTTGGGGAGTGCGAAGAGCATGTCCAAACCATCTCCATCTACCCCTTATCATGATCTCATCCATGCATGTCACTTGAGTAATCTCTCTTATGTTTCATTTCTAATTCAGTCTTCCAACTCTTCTAGTGCCTTGTGGAGCCCAGTTGAAAGTTTGGTGAACTAATCTCTCTTGGGGAGTGCGAAGAGCATGTCCAAACCATCTCCATCTACCCCTTATCATGATCTCATCCATGCATGTCACTTGAGTAATCTCTCTTATGGTTTCATTTCTAATTCAGTCTTCCAACTCTTCTAGTGCCTTGTGGAGCCCAGTTGAAAGTTTGGTGAACTAATCTCTCTTGGGGAGTGCGAAGAGCATGTCCAAACCATCTCCATCTACCCCTTATCATGATCTCATCCATGCATGTCACTTGAGTAATCTCTCTTATGGTTTCATTTCTAATTCAGTCTTCCAACTCTTCTAGTGCCTTGTGGAGCCCAGTTGAAAGTTTGGTGAACTAATCTCTCTTGGGGAGTGCGAAGAGCATGTCCAAACCATCTCCATCTACCCCTTATCATGATCTCATCCATGCATGTCACTTGAGTAATCTCTCTTATGGTTTCATTTCTAATCCAGTCTTCCAACTCTTCTAGTGCCTTGTGGAGCCCAGTTGAAAGTTTGGTGAACTAATCTCTCTTGGGGAGTGCGAAGAGCATGTCCAAACCATCTCCATCTACCCCTTATCATGATCTCATCCACATATGGCACTTGAGTAATCTCTCTTTTTGTTTCATTTCTAATCCAGTCTTCCAACTCTTCTAGTGCCTTGTGGAGCCCAGTTGAAAGTTTGGTGAACTAATCTCTCTTGGGGAGTGCGAAGAGCATGTCCAAACCATCTCCATCTACCCCTCACCATGATCTCATCCATGCATGTCACTTGAGTAATCTCTCTTATAGTTTCATTTCTAATCCAGTCTTCCAACTCTTCTAGTGCCTTGTGGAGCCCAGTTGAAAGTTTGGTGAACTAATCTCTCTTGGGGAGTGCGAAGAGCATGTCCAAACCATCTCCATCTACCCCTTATCATGATCTCATCCACATATGGCACTTGAGTAATCTCTCTTTTTGTTTCATTTCTAATCCAGTCTTCCAACTCTTCTAGTGCCTTGTGGAGCCCAGTTGAAAGTTTGGTGAACTAATCTCTCTTGGGGAGTGCGAAGAGCATGTCCAAACCATCTCCATCTACCCCTCACCATGATCTCATCCATGCATGTCACTTGAGTAATCTCTCTTATAGTTTCATTTCTAATCCAGTCTTCCAACTCTTCTAGTGCCTTGTGGAGCCTAGTTGAAAGTTTGGTGAACTAATCTCTCTTGGGGAGTGCGAAGAGCATGTCCAAACCATCTCCATCTACCCCTCACCATGATCTCATCCATGCATGTCACTTGAGTAATCTCTCTTATAGTTTCATTTCTAATTCAGTCTTCCAACTCTTCTAGTGCCTTGTGGAGCCCAGTTGAAAGTTTGGTGAACTAATCTCTCTTGGGGAGTGCGAAGAGCATGTCCAAACCATCTCCATCTACCCCTCACCATGATCTCATCCATGCATGTCACTTGAGTAATCTCTCTTATAGTTTCATTTCTAATCCAGTCTTCCAACTCTTCTAGTGCCTTGTGGAGCCCAGTTGAAAGTTTGGTGAACTAATCTCTCTTGGGGAGTGCGAAGAGCATGTCCAAACCATCTCCATCTACCCCTCACCATGATCTCATCCATGCATGTCACTTGAGTAATCTCTCTTATAGTTTCATTTCTAATCCAGTCTTCCAACTCTTCTAGTGCCTTGTGGAGCCCAGTTGAAAGTTTGGTGAACTAATCTCTCTTGGGGAGTGCGAAAAGCATGTCCAAACCATCTCCATCTACCCCTCACCATGATCTCATCCATGCATGTCACTTGAGTAATCTCTCTTATAGTTTCATTTCTAATCCAGTCTTCCAACTCTTCTAGTGCCTTGTGGAGCCCAGTTGAAAGTTTGGTGAACTAATCTCTCTTGGGGAGTGCGAAGAGCATGTCCAAACCATCTCCATCTACCCCTCACCATGATCTCATCCATGCATGTCACTTGAGTAATCTCTCTTATGGTTTCATTTCTAATCCAGTCTTCCAACTCTTCTAGTGCCTTGTGGAGCCCAGTTGAAAGTTTGGTGAACTAATCTCTCTTGGGGAGTGCGAAGAGCATGTCCAAACCATCTCCATCTACCCCTTATCATGATCTCATCCACATATGGCACTTGAGTAATCTCTCTTATAGTTTCATTTCTAATCCAGTCTTCCAACTCTTCTAGTGCCTTGTGGAGCCCAGTTGAAAGTTTGGTGAACTAATCTCTCTTGGGGAGTGTGAAGAGCATGTCCAAACCATCTCCATCTACCCCTTATCATGATCTCATCCACATATGGCACTTGAGTAATCTCTCTTTTTGTTTCATTTCTAATCCAGTCTTCCAACTCTTCTAGTGCCTTGTGGAGCCCAGTTGAAAGTTTGGTGAACTAATCTCTCTTGGGGAGTGTGAAGAGCATGTCCAAACCATCTCCATCTACCCCTTATCATGATCTCATCCACATATGGCACTTGAGTAATCTCTCTTTTTGTTTCATTTCTAATCCAGTCTTCCAACTCTTCTAGTGCCTTGTGGAGCCTAGTTGAAAGTTTGGTGAACTAATCTCTCTTGGGGAGTGTGAAGAGCATGTCCAAACCATCTCCATCTACCCCTTATCATGATCTCATCCACATATGGCACTTGAGTAATCTCTCTTTTTGTTTCATTTCTAATCCAGTCTTCCAACTCTTCTAGTGCCTTGTGGAGCCTAGTTGAAAGTTTGGTGAACTAATCTCTCTTGGGGAGTGTGAAGAGCATGTCCAAACCATCTCCATCTACCCCTTATCATGATCTCATCCACATATGGCACTTGAGTAATCTCTCTTATAGTTTCATTTCTAATCCAGTCTTCCAACTCTTCTAGTGCCTTGTGGAGCCTAGTTGAAAGTTTGGTGAACTAATCTCTCTTGGGGAGTGTGAAGAGCATGTCCAAACCATCTCCATCTACCCCTTATCATGATCTCATCCACATATGGCACTTGAGTAATCTCTCTTTTTGTTTCATTTCTAATCCAGTCTTCCAACTCTTCTAGTGCCTTGTGGAGCCTAGTTGAAAGTTTGGTGAACTAATCTCTCTTGGGGAGTGTGAAGAGCATGTCCAAACCATCTCCATCTACCCCTTATCATGATCTCATCCACATATGGCACTTGAGTAATCTCTCTTTTTGTTTCATTTCTAATCCAGTCTTCCAACTCTTCTAGTGCCTTGTGGAGCCTAGTTGAAAGTTTGGTGAACTAATCTCTCTTGGGGAGTGTGAAGAGCATGTCCAAACCATCTCCATCTACCCCTTATCATGATCTCATCCACATATGGCACTTGAGTAATCTCTCTTTTTGTTTCATTTCTAATCCAGTCTTCCAACTCTTCTAGTGCCTTGTGGAGCCCAGTTGAAAGTTTGGTGAACTAATCTCTCTTGGGGAGTGCGAAGAGCATGTCCAAACCATCTCCATCTACCCCTCACCATGATCTCATCCATGCATGTCACTTGAGTAATCTCTCTTATGGTTTCATTTCTAATCCAGTCTTCCAACTCTTCTAGTGCCTTGTGGAGCCCAGTTGAAAGTTTGGTGAACTAATCTCTCTTGGGGAGTGCGAAGAGCATGTCCAAACCATCTCCATCTACCCCTTATCATGATCTCATCCACATATGGCACTTGAGTAATCTCTCTTTTTGTTTCATTTCTAATCCAGTCTTCCAACTCTTCTAGTGCCTTGTGGAGCCTAGTTGAAAGTTTGGTGAACTAATCTCTCTCGGGGAGTGTGAAGAGAGTGTCCAAACCATCTCCATCTACCCCTTATCATGATCTCATCCACATATGGCACTTGAGTAATCTCTCTTTTTGTTTCATTTATAATCCAGTCTTCCAACTCTTCTAGTGCCTTGTGGAGCCCAGTTGAAAGTTTGGTGAACTAATCTCTCTTGGGGAGTGCGAAGAGCATGTCCAAACCATCTCCATCTACCCCTCACCATGATCTCATCCATGCATGTCACTTGAGTAATCTCTCTTATGGTTTCATTTCTAATCCAGTCTTCCAACTCTTCTAGTGCCTTGTGGAGCCCAGTTGAAAGTTTGGTGAACTAATCTCTCTTGGGGAGTGCGAAGAGCATGTCCAAACCATCTCCATCTACCCCTCACCATGATCTCATCCATGCATGTCACTTGAGTAATCTCTCTTATGGTTTCATTTCTAATCCAGTCTTCCAACTCTTCTAGTGCCTTGTGGAGCCCAGTTGAAAGTTTGGTGAACTAATCTCTCTTGGGGAGTGCGAAGAGCATGTCCAAACCATCTCCATCTACCCCTCACCATGATCTCATCCATGCATGTCACTTGAGTAATCTCTCTTATGGTTTCATTTCTAATCCAGTCTTCCAACTCTTCTAGTGCCTTGTGGAGCCCAGTTGAAAGTTTGGTGAACTAATCTCTCTTGGGGAGTGCGAAGAGCATGTCCAAACCATCTCCATCTACCCCTCACCATGATCTCATCCATGCATGTCACTTGAGTAATCTCTCTTATAGTTTCATTTCTAATCCAGTCTTCCAACTCTTCTAGTGCCTTGTGGAGCCCAGTTGAAAGTTTGGTGAACTAATCTCTCTTGGGGAGTGCGAAGAGCATGTCCAAACCATCTCCATCTACCCCTCACCATGATCTCATCCATGCATGTCACTTGAGTAATCTCTCTTATAGTTTCATTTCTAATTCAGTCTTCCAACTCTTCTAGTGCCTTGTGGAGCCCAGTTGAAAGTTTGGTGAACTAATCTCTCTTGGGGAGTGCGAAGAGCATGTCCAAACCATCTCCATCTACCCCTTATCATGATCTCATCCATGCATGTCACTTGAGTAATCTCTCTTATGGTTTCATTTCTAATTCAGTCTTCCAACTCTTCTAGTGCCTTGTGGAGCCCAGTTGAAAGTTTGGTGAACTAATCTCTCTTGGGGAGTGCGAAGAGCATGTCCAAACCATCTCCATCTACCCCTTATCATGATCTCATCCACATATGGCACTTGAGTAATCTCTCTTTTTGTTTCATTTCTAATCCAGTCTTCCAACTCTTCTAGTGCCTTGTGGAGCCCAGTTGAAAGTTTGGTGAACTAATCTCTCTTGGGGAGTGCGAAGAGCATGTCCAAACCATCTCCATCTACCCCTCACCATGATCTCATCCATGCATGTCACTTGAGTAATCTCTCTTATAGTTTCATTTCTAATCCAGTCTTCCAACTCTTCTAGTGCCTTGTGGAGCCTAGTTGAAAGTTTGGTGAACTAATCTCTCTTGGGGAGTGCGAAGAGCATGTCCAAACCATCTCCATCTACCCCTCACCATGATCTCATCCATGCATGTCACTTGAGTAATCTCTCTTATAGTTTCATTTCTAATTCAGTCTTCCAACTCTTCTAGTGCCTTGTGGAGCCCAGTTGAAAGTTTGGTGAACTAATCTCTCTTGGGGAGTGCGAAGAGCATGTCCAAACCATCTCCATCTACCCCTTATCATGATCTCATCCATGCATGTCACTTGAGTAATCTCTCTTATGGTTTCATTTCTAATTCAGTCTTCCAACTCTTCTAGTGCCTTGTGGAGCCCAGTTGAAAGTTTGGTGAACTAATCTCTCTTGGGGAGTGCGAAGAGCATGTCCAAACCATCTCCATCTACCCCTTATCATGATCTCATCCACATATGGCACTTGAGTAATCTCTCTTTTTGTTTCATTTCTAATCCAGTCTTCCAACTCTTCTAGTGCCTTGTGGAGCCCAGTTGAAAGTTTGGTGAACTAATCTCTCTTGGGGAGTGCGAAGAGCATGTCCAAACCATCTCCATCTACCCCTCACCATGATCTCATCCATGCATGTCACTTGAGTAATCTCTCTTATAGTTTCATTTCTAATCCAGTCTTCCAACTCTTCTAGTGCCTTGTGGAGCCTAGTTGAAAGTTTGGTGAACTAATCTCTCTTGGGGAGTGCGAAGAGCATGTCCAAACCATCTCCATCTACCCCTCACCATGATCTCATCCATGCATGTCACTTGAGTAATCTCTCTTATAGTTTCATTTCTAATTCAGTCTTCCAACTCTTCTAGTGCCTTGTGGAGCCCAGTTGAAAGTTTGGTGAACTAATCTCTCTTGGGGAGTGCGAAGAGCATGTCCAAACCATCTCCATCTACCCCTCACCATGATCTCATCCATGCATGTCACTTGAGTAATCTCTCTTATGGTTTCATTTCTAATCCAGTCTTCCAACTCTTCTAGTGCCTTGTGGAGCCCAGTTGAAAGTTTGGTGAACTAATCTCTCTTGGGGAGTGCGAAGAGCATGTCCAAACCATCTCCATCTACCCCTCACCATGATCTCATCCATGCATGTCACTTGAGTAATCTCTCTTATAGTTTCATTTCTAATCCAGTCTTCCAACTCTTCTAGTGCCTTGTGGAGCCCAGTTGAAAGTTTGGTGAACTAATCTCTCTTGGGGAGTGCGAAGAGCATGTCCAAACCATCTCCATCTACCCCTCACCATGATCTCATCCATGCATGTCACTTGAGTAATCTCTCTTATAGTTTCATTTCTAATCCAGTCTTCCAACTCTTCTAGTGCCTTGTGGAGCCCAGTTGAAAGTTTGGTGAACTAATCTCTCTTGGGGAGTGCGAAGAGCATGTCCAAACCATCTCCATCTACCCCTCACCATGATCTCATCCATGCATGTCACTTGAGTAATCTCTCTTATAGTTTCATTTCTAATCCAGTCTTCCAACTCTTCGAGTGCCTTGTGGAGCCCAGTTGAAAGTTTGGTGAACTAATCTCTCTTGGGGAGTGCGAAGAGCATGTCCAAACCATCTCCATCTACCCCTTATCATGATCTCATCCACATATGGCACTTGAGTAATCTCTCTTTTTGTTTCATTTCTAATCCAGTCTTCCAACTCTTCTAGTGCCTTGTGGAGCCTAGTTGAAAGTTTGGTGAACTAATCTCTCTTGGGGAGTGCGAAGAGCATGTCCAAACCATCTCCATCTACCCCTCACCACGATCTCATCCATGCATGTCACTTGAGTAATCTCTCTTATAGTTTCATTTCTAATTCAGTCTTCCAACTCTTCTAGTGCCTTGTGGAGCCTAGTTGAAAGTTTGGTGAACTAATCTCTCTTGGGGAGTGCGAAGAGCATGTCCAAACCATCTCCATCTACCCCTCACCATGATCTCATCCATGCATGTCACTTGAGTAATCTCTCTTATAGTTTCATTTCTAATTCAGTCTTCCAACTCTTCTAGTGCCTTGTGGAGCCTAGTTGAAAGTTTGGTGAACTAATCTCTCTTGGGGAGTGCGAAGAGCATGTCCAAACCATCTCCATCTACCCCTTATCATGATCTCATCCACATATGGCACTTGAGTAATCTCTCTTTTTGTTTCATTTCTAATCCAGTCTTCCAACTCTTCTAGTGCCTTGTGGAGCCTAGTTGAAAGTTTGGTGAACTAATCTCTCTTGGGGAGTGCGAAGAGCATGTCCAAACCATCTCCATCTACCCCTTATCATGATCTCATCCACATATGGCACTTGAGTAATCTCTCTTTTTGTTTCATTTCTAATCCAGTCTTCCAACTCTTCTAGTGCCTTGTGGAGCCCAGTTGAAAGTTTGGTGAACTAATCTCTCTTGGGGAGTGCGAAGAGCATGTCCAAACCATCTCCATCTACCCCTCACCATGATCTCATCCATGCATGTCACTTGAGTAATCTCTCTTATAGTTTCATTTCTAATTCAGTCTTCCAACTCTTCTAGTGCCTTGTGGAGCCTAGTTGAAAGTTTGGTGAACTAATCTCTCTTGGGGAGTGCGAAGAGCATGTCCAAACCATCTCCATCTACCCCTCACCATGATCTCATCCACATATGGCACTTGAGTAATCTCTCTTTTTGTTTCATTTCTAATCCAGTCTTCCAACTCTTCTAGTGCCTTGTGGAGCCTAGTTGAAAGTTTGGTGAACTAATCTCTCTTGGGGAGTGCGAAGAGCATGTCCAAACCATTTCCATCTACCCCTTATCATGATCTCATCCACATATGGCACTTGAGTAATCTCTCTTTTTGTTTCATTTCTAATCCAGTCTTCCAACTCTTCTAGTGCCTTGTGGAGCCTAGTTGAAAGTTTGGTGAACTAATCTCTCTTGGGGAGTGCAAAGAGCATGTCCAAATCATCTCCATCTACCCCTTATCATGATCTCATCCACATATGGCACTTGAGTAATCTCTCTTTTTGTTTCATTTCTAATCCAGTCTTCCAACTCTTCTAGTGCCTTGTGGAGCCCAGTTGAAAGTTTGGTGAACTAATCTCTCTTGGGGAGTGCGAAGAGCATGTCCAAACCATCTCCATCTACCCCTCACCATGATCTCATCCATGCATGTCACCTGAGTAATCTCTCTTATAGTTTCATTTCTAATTCAGTCTTCCAACTCTTCTAGTGCCTTGTGGAGCCCAGTTGAAAGTTTGGTGAACTAATCTCTCTTGGGGAGTGCGAAGAGCATGTCCAAACCATTTCCATCTACCCCCTATCATGATCTCATCCACATATGGCACTTGAGTAATCTCTCTTTTTGTTTCATTTCTAATCCAGTCTTCCAACTCTTCTAGTGCCTTGTGGAGCCTAGTTGAAAGTTTGGTGAACTAATCTCTCTTGGGGAGTGCAAAGAGCATGTCCAAACCATCTCCATCTACCCCTTATCATGATCTCATCCACATATGGCACTTGAGTAATCTCTCTTTTTGTTTCATTTCTAATCCAGTCTTCCAACTCTTCTAGTGCCTTGTGGAGCCCAGTTGAAAGTTTGGTGAACTAATCTCTCTTGGGGAGTGCGAAGAGCATGTCCAAACCATCTCCATCTACCCCTCACCATGATCTCATCCATGTATGTCACTTGAGTAATCTCTCTTATAGTTTCATTTCTAATTCAGTCTTCCAACTCTTCTAGTGCCTTGTGGAGCCTAGTTGAAAGTTTGGTGAACTAATCTCTCTTGGGGAGTGCGAAGAGCATGTCCAAACCATCTCCATCTACCCCTTATCATGATCTCATCCACATATGGCACTTGAGTAATCTCTCTTTTTGTTTCATTTCTAATCCAGTCTTCCAACTCTTCTAGTGCCTTGTGGAGCCCAGTTGAAAGTTTGGTGAACTAATCTCTCTTGGGGAGTGCGAAGAGCATGTCCAAACCATCTCCATCTACCCCTCACCATGATCTCATCCATGCATGTCACTTGATTAATCTCTCTTATACTTTCATTTCTAATCCAGTCTTCCAACTCTTCTAGTGCCTTGTGGAGCCCAGTTGAAAGTTTGGTGAACTAATCTCTCTTGGGGAGTGCGAAGAGCATGTCCAAACCATCTCCATCTACCCCTCACCATGATCTCATCCATGCATGTCACTTGAGTAATCTCTCTTATAGTTTCATTTCTAATTCAGTCTTCCAACTCTTCTAGTGCCTTGTGGAGCCCAGTTGAAAGTTTGGTGAACTAATCTCTCTTGGGGAGTGCGAAGAGCATGTCCAAACCATCTCCATCTACCCCTTATCATGATCTCATCCACATATGGCACTTGAGTAATCTCTCTTATAGTTTCATTTCTAATCCAGTCTTCCAACTCTAGTGCCTTGTGGAGCCTAGTTGAAAGTTTGGTGAACTAATCCCTCTTGGGGAGTGCGAAGAGCATGCCCTAACCATCTCCATCTACCCCTTATCATGATCTCATCCACATATGGCACTTGAGTAATCTCTCTTATAGTTTCATTTCTAATCCAGTCTTCCAACTCTTCTAGTGCCTTGTGGAGCCTAGTTGAAAGTTTGGTGAACTAATCTCTCTTGGGGAGTGCGAAGAGCATGCCCTAACCATCTCCATCTACCCCTTATCATGATCTCATCCACATATGGCACTTGAGTAATCTCTCTTATAGTTTCATTTCTAATCCAGTCTTCCAACTCTTCTAGTGCCTTGTGGAGCCCAGTTGAAAGTTTGGTGAACTAATCTCTCTTGGGGAGTGCGAAGAGCATGTCCAAACCATCTCCATCTACCCCTTATCATGATCTCATCCACATATGGCACTTGAGTAATCTCTCTTATAGTTTCATTTCTAATCCAGTCTTCCAACTCTTCTAGTGCCTTGTGGAGCCCAGTTGAAAGTTTGGTGATCTAATCTCTCTTGGGGAGTGCGAAGAGCATGCCCTAACCATCTCCATCTACCCCTTATCATGATCTCATCCACATATGGCACTTGAGTAATCTCTCTTATAGTTTCATTTCTAATCCAGTCTTCTAACTCTTCTAGTGCCTTGTGGAGCCCAGTTGAAAGTTTGGTGAACTAATCTCTCTTGGGGAGTGCGAAGAGCATGTCCAAACCATCTCCATCTACCCCTCACCATGATCTCATCCATGCATGTCACTTGAGTAATCTCTCTTATAGTTTCATTTCTAATCCAGTCTTCCAACTCTTCTAGTGCCTTGTGGAGCCTAGTTGAAAGTTTGGTGAACTAATTTCTCTTGGGGAGTGCGAAGAGCATGTCCAAACCATCTCCATCTACCCCTCACCATGATCTCATCCATGCATGTCACTTGAGTAATCTCTCTTATAGTTTCATTTCTAATCCAGTCTTCCAACTCTTCTAGTGCCTTGTGGAGCCCAGTTGAAAGTTTGGTGAACTAATCTCTCTTGGGGAGTGCGAAGAGCATGTCCAAACCATCTCCATCTACCCCTCACCATGATCTCATCCATGCATGTCACTTGAGTAATCTCTCTTATAGTTTCATTTCTAATTCAGTCTTCCAACTCTTCTAGTGCCTTGTGGAGCCCAGTTGAAAGTTTGGTGAACTAATCTCTCTTGGGGAGTGCGAAGAGCATGTCCAAACCATCTCCATCTACCCCTTATCATGATCTCATCCACATATGGCACTTGAGTAATCTCTCTTATAGTTTCATTTCTAATCCAGTCTTCCAACTCTTCTAGTGCCTTGTGGAGCCTAGTTGAAAGTTTGGTGAACTAATCTCTCTTGGGGAGTGCGAAGAGCATGCCCTAACCATCTCCATCTACCCCTTATCATGATCTCATCCACATATGGCACTTGAGTAATCTCTCTTATAGTTTCATTTCTAATCCAGTCTTCCAACTCTTCTAGTGCCTTGTGGAGCCCAGTTGAAAGTTTGGTGAACTAATCTCTCTTGGGGAGTGCGAAGAGCATGTCCAAACCATCTCCATCTACCCCTTATCATGATCTCATCCACATATGGCACTTGAGTAATCTCTCTTATAGTTTCATTTCTAATCCAGTCTTCCAACTCTTCTAGTGCCTTGTGGAGCCCAGTTGAAAGTTTGGTGATCTAATCTCTCTTGGGGAGTGCGAAGAGCATGCCCTAACCATCTCCATCTACCCCTTATCATGATCTCATCCACATATGGCACTTGAGTAATCTCTCTTATAGTTTCATTTCTAATCCAGTCTTCCAACTCTTCTAGTGCCTTGTGGAGCCCAGTTGAAAGTTTGGTGAACTAATCTCTCTTGGGGAGTGCAAAGAGCATGTCCAAACCATCTCCATCTACCCCTCACCATGATCTCATCCATGCATGTCACTTGAGTAATCTCTCTTATAGTTTCATTTCTAATCCAGTCTTCCAACTCTTCTAGTGCCTTGTGGAGCCCAGTTGAAAGTTTGGTGAACTAATCTCTCTTGGGGAGTGCGAAGAGCATGTCCAAACCATCTCCATCTACGCCTTATCATGATCTCATCCACATATGGCACTTGAGTAATCTCTCTTATAGTTTCATTTCTAATCCAGTCTTCCAACTCTTCTAGTGCCTTGTGGAGCCCAGTTGAAAGTTTGGTGAACTAATCTCTCTTGGGGAGTGCGAAGAGCATGTCCAAACCATCTCCATCTACCCCTCACCATGATCTCATCCATGCATGTCACTTGAGTAATCTCTCTTATAGTTTCATTTCTAATCCAGTCTTCCAACTCTTCGAGTGCCTTGTGGAGCCTAGTTGAAAGTTTGGTGAACTAATCTCTCTTGGGGAGTGTGAAGAGAGTGTCCAAACCATCTCCATCTACCCCTTATCATGATCTCATCCACATATGGCACTTGAGTAATCTCTCTTTTTGTTTCATTTATAATCCAGTCTTCCAACTCTTCTAGTGCCTTGTGGAGCCCAGTTGAAAGTTTGGTGAACTAATCTCTCTTGGGGAGTGCGAAGAGCATGTCCAAACCATCTCCATCTACCCCTTATCATGATCTCATCCACATATGGCACTTGAGTAATCTCTCTTTTTGTTTCATTTCTAATCCAGTCTTCCAACTCTTCTAGTGCCTTGTGGAGCCCAGTTGAAAGTTTGGTGAACTAATCTCTCTTGGGGAGTGCGAAGAGCATGTCCAAACCATCTCCATCTACCCCTCACCATGATCTCATCCATGCATGTCACTTGAGTAATCTCTCTTATAGTTTCATTTCTAATCCAGTCTTCCAACTCTTCTAGTGCCTTGTGGAGCCTAGTTGAAAGTTTGGTGAACTAATCTCTCTTGGGGAGTGCGAAGAGCATGTCCAAACCATCTCCATCTACCCCTCACCATGATCTCATCCATGCATGTCACTTGAGTAATCTCTCTTATAGTTTCATTTCTAATTCAGTCTTCCAACTCTTCTAGTGCCTTGTGGAGCCCAGTTGAAAGTTTGGTGAACTAATCTCTCTTGGGGAGTGCGAAGAGCATGTCCAAACCATCTCCATCTACCCCTCACCATGATCTCATCCATGCATGTCACTTGAGTAATCTCTCTTATAGTTTCATTTCTAATCCAGTCTTCCAACTCTTCTAGTGCCTTGTGGAGCCCAGTTGAAAGTTTGGTGAACTAATCTCTCTTGGGGAGTGCGAAGAGCATGTCCAAACCATCTCCATCTACCCCTCACCATGATCTCATCCATGCATGTCACTTGAGTAATCTCTCTTATAGTTTCATTTCTAATCCAGTCTTCCAACTCTTCTAGTGCCTTGTGGAGCCCAGTTGAAAGTTTGGTGAACTAATCTCTCTTGGGGAGTGCGAAGAGCATGTCCAAACCATCTCCATCTACCCCTTATCATGATCTCATCCACATATGGCACTTGAGTAATCTCTCTTATAGTTTCATTTCTAATCCAGTCTTCCAACTCTTCTAGTGCCTTGTGGAGCCCAGTTGAAAGTTTGGTGAACTAATCTCTCTTGGGGAGTGCGAAGAGCATGTCCAAACCATCTCCATCTACCCCTCACCATGATCTCATCCATGCATGTCACTTGAGTAATCTCTCTTATAGTTTCATTTCTAATCCAGTCTTCCAACTCTTCGAGTGCCTTGTGGAGCCCAGTTGAAAGTTTGGTGAACTAATCTCTCTTGGGGAGTGCGAAGAGCATGTCCAAACCATCTCCATCTACCCCTTATCATGATCTCATCCACATATGGCACTTGAGTAATCTCTCTTTTTGTTTCATTTCTAATCCAGTCTTCCAACTCTTCTAGTGCCTTGTGGAGCCTAGTTGAAAGTTTGGTGAACTAATCTCTCTTGGGGAGTGCGAAGAGCATGCCCTAACCATCTCCATCTACCCCTTATCATGATCTCATCCACATATGGCACTTGAGTAATCTCTCTTATAGTTTCATTTCTAATCCAGTCTTCCAACTCTTCTAGTGCCTTGTGGAGCCCAGTTGAAAGTTTGGTGAACTAATCTCTCTTGGGGAGTGCGAAGAGCATGTCCAAACCATCTCCATCTACCCCTTATCATGATCTCATCCACATATGGCACTTGAGTAATCTCTCTTATAGTTTCATTTCTAATCCAGTCTTCCAACTCTTCTAGTGCCTTGTGGAGCCCAGTTGAAAGTTTGGTGAACTAATCTCTCTTGGGGAGTGCGAAGAGCATGTCCAAACCATCTCCATCTACCCCTCACCATGATCTCATCCGCGCATGTCACTTGAGTAATATCTCTTATAGTTTCATTTCTACTCCTGGCCTGATACAATCAAAGATTAATTAAAAAAAATTTCCTTTAATATTTAGAAGTATTTCGTCTCCAGACTCTTAGAAAAAAAGAAACAGACCAGTAAGCAAAGACTGACAGTAAATTCTTTCTTTCTCCATTGTATAACTTATTCATTTTACAAGTTTTTCCCCGGAGCGCAGATCCATTTTACAAGTTTTCCCCCGGAGTGCAGATTCATTTTACAAGTTTTTCCCCGGAGCGCAGATCCATTTTACAAGTTTTCCCCCGGAGTGCAGATTCATTTTACAAGTTTTTCCCCGGAGCGCAGATCCATTTTACAAGTTTTCCCCCGGAGTGCAGATTCATTTTACAAGTTTTTCCCCGGAGCGCAGATCCATTTTACAAGTTTTTCCCCGGAGCGCAGATCCATTTTACAAGTTTTTCCCCGGAGCGCAGATCCATTTTACAAGTTTTTCCCCGGAGCGCAGCGTAGTGAACGTCCTACTCGTCTTGAGCCTCAAAATAGTATATTTATTATTCTCTCACCTTCAGCTGTCTCGGTGTTAGGATACGCTCCTTCTGCCGGGCAGATTCTATTTACATATATATCAGATTGGAATGCCAAGGTGCTGAGTTTTACCCTTTTTTTTTATTACATGGCTAAGATGATTTCGTCCGCTCTTCTAACTTCTGTTGTGTCTGTGTGTATACATATATACATATATATATATATATATATATATATATATATAATATTATATATATATATATATATATATATATATATATATATATATATATATATATATATATATATATATATATATATATATATATATATATATATATAATATTGTATATATATATGTATATATATCAATATCAATATATATATATATATATATATATATATATATATATATATATATATATATATATATATATATATATATATATATATATATATATATATATATATATATATATATGATTAGAAATGAAACTGTAAGAGAGCATACTCGAGTGCCATATGTAGATGAGATCATGGTGAGGGATAGATGGAGATGGTTTGGACATGCTCTCTGCACTACCCAAGAGATATTAGATCAGCAAACTTTCAACTGTGCTCCACAAGGCACTAGAATAGTTGGAAGACCCAGGCCTCCATGGCTGAGGATTATGAAGCGTGAAATGGATGGTGAATGAAGAAGTATTGATTTAAAAGCTCATGATAGAGACGACTGGCGAAATCTAACCGAGGCCCTAGGTGTCAATAATGATTATATCCCTCTCTGAGTGGAGATACCCGAACGTGGTGAAATGGTTTGTTTATTGTCATGATCAGCAAAGCTGTACTAGTCAGAACCACACATACTAAACTCAATTCTTTTTAATGAGGTGCATTTGCACTGACTTGCAGCGGTGCCCTTTTAGCTCGGAAAAGTTTCCTGCTATCTGATTGGATAGAATTGTCTTATCTAACCAATCAGAGATCAGGAAAATTTTTCGAGCTAAAAGGGCATCCCGGCGAGTCGGTACAAATCTGCCTCACTAAAAAGAATTGACTATAGGTTAGTTTGCTGTGAGCCATCTGATCAAAGTCTCCCACCATCACCTATCCGCAGTGGTCAAAGTGGTGGTGAAAACTGGCCAAACCCCAGACATGAATAAGAACATGTCTGAGGCCTTTTTCCGGCAGTGGATTAGAAATGGCTACATTTGTTGTTGTATATTATTATTATTATTATTATTACCTAAGCTACAATTATTAAAATGGTCAAAATCAAAAAGTATTATAAAAGGAAAAGACTGAAAAAAAGGTATTTAGCAGGGCTGCAAAAATGGACACCTATATTTTCATCCTGTTTTTTTTTTTTTTTTTTTTTTTTTTTTTTTTTTTTTTCGGATAATCTCTGAACTCCGCATAGGTGTCAAAGCTATTTGATATTCTTTTCGGCAAATGGCAAAATGGAAACGGACTTGAATTTTGAAATGTAGGATTTGTTTTTTTTTATTCCATTGCCAGTTTAGTGTAATTGTTGAAAACATTTGGTAATATCATTTTCCTATTAGATATGACATTTTTTTTTTTGTTTTTTTGCATTCCATGAAAAGTTTAGTGTACTTTCTGAAAACATTTGGTAATTTCATTTTCCTATTAAATATGACAATTTTTTTTTATTTCATGGAAAGTTTAGTGTACTTTCTGAAAACATTTGGTAATTTCATTTTCCTATTAAATATGACAATTGTTTTTATTCCATGGAAAGTTTAGTGTACTTGCTGAAAACATTTGGTAATATCATTTTCCTATTAGATATGACATTTTTTTTTTTGTTTTTTTGCATTCCATGAAAAGTTTAGTGTACTTTCTGAAAACATTTGGTAATTTCATTTTCCTATTAAATATGACAATTTTTTTTTATTTCATGGAAAGTTTAGTGTACTTTCTGAAAACATTTGGTAATTTCATTTTCCTATTAAATATGACAATTGTTTTTATTCCATGGAAAGTTTAGTGTACTTGCTGAAAACATTTGGTAATATCATTTTCCTATTAGATATGACATTTTTTTTTTTTGTTTTTTTGCATTCCATGAAAAGTTTAGTGTACTTTCTGAAAACATTTGGTAATTTCATTTTCCTATTAAATATGACAATTTTTTTTTATTTCATGGAAAGTTTAGTGTACTTTCTGAAAACATTTGGTAATTTCATTTTCCTATTAAATATGACAATTGTTTTTATTCCATGGAAAGTTTAGTGTACTTTCTGAAAACATTTGGTAATTTCATTTTCCTATTAAATATGACAATTTTTTTTTTATTTCATGGAAAGTTTAGTGTACTTTCTGAAAACATTTGGTAATATCATTTTCCTATTAAATATGACAATTTTTTTTATTCCATGAAAAGTTTAGTGTACTTTCTGAAAACATTTGGTAATTTCATTTTCCTATTAAATATGACAATTTTTTTTATTCCATGGAAAGTTTAGTGTACTTTCTGAAAACATTTGGTAATTTCATTTTCCTATTAAATATGACAATTTTTTTTTATTCCATGGAAAGTTTAGTGTACTTTCTGAAAACATTTGGTAATTTCATTTTCCTATTAAATATGACAATTTTTTTTTTGTTTTTTTGCATTCCATGAAAAGTTTAGTGTACTTTCTGAAAACATTTGGTAATTTCATTTTCCTATTAAATATGACATTTTTTTTTTATTTCATGGAAAGTTTAGTGTACTTTCTGAAAACATTTGGTAATTTCATTTTCCTATTAAATATGACAATTGTTTTTATTCCATGGAAAGTTTAGTGTACTTTCTGAAAACATTTGGTAATATCATTTTCCTATTAAATATGACAATTTTTTTTATTCCATGAAAAGTTTAGTGTACTTTCTGAAAACATTTGGTAATTTCATTTTCCTATTAAATATGACAATTTTTTTTATTCCATGGAAAGTTTAGTGTACTTTCTGAAAACATTTGGTAATTTCATTTTCCTATTAAATATGACAATTTTTTTTTATTCCATGGAAAGTTTAGTGTACTTTCTGAAAACATTTGGTAATTTCATTTTCCTATTAAATATGACAAATTTTTTTATTCCATGGAAAGTTTAGTGTACTTGCTGAAAACATTTGGTAATATCATTTTCCTATTAGATATTACAATTTTTTGTTATTCCATGAAAAGTTTATTGTACTTTCTGAAAACATTTGGTAATTTCATTTTCCTATTAAATATGACAATTTTTTTTTATTCCATGGAAAGTTTAGTGTACTTTCTGAAAACATTTGGTAATTTCATTTTCCTATTAAATATGACAATTTTTTTTATTCCATGGAAAGTTTAGTGTACTTTCTGAAAACATTTGGTAATATCATTTTCCTATTAAATATGACAATTTTTTTTATTCCATGGAAAGTTTAGTGTACTTGCTGAAAACATTTGGTAATATAATTTTCCTATTAAATATGACAATTTTTTTATTCCATGAAAAGTTTAGTGTACTTTCTGAAAACATTTGGTAATATCATTTTCCTATTAAATATGACAATTTTTTTTTTATTCCAAGGAAAGTTTAGTGTACTTGCTGAAAACATTTGGTAATATCATTTTCCTATTAGATATTACAATTTTTTTATTCCATGAAAAGTTTATTGTACTTTCTGAAAACATTTGGTAATTTCATTTTCCTATTAAATATGACAATTTTTTTTTATTCCATGGAAAGTTTAGTGTACTTGCTGAAAACATTTGGTAATATCATTTTCCTATTAGATATTACAATTTTTTGTTATTCCATGAAAAGTTTATTGTACTTTCTGAAAACATTTGATAATTTCATTTTCCTATTAAATATGACAATTTTTTTTTATTTCATGGAAAGTTTAGTGTACTTTCTGAAAACATTTGGTAATTTCATTTTCCTATTAAATATGACAATTTTTTTTATTCCATGGAAAGTTTAGTGTACTTTCTGAAAACATTTGGTAATATCATTTTCCTATTAAATATGACAATTTTTTTTATTCCATGGAAAGTTTAGTGTACTTGCTGAAAACATTTGGTAATATCATTTTCCTATTAGATATGACAATTTTTTTTTATTCCACGAAAAGTTTATTGTACTTTCTGAAAACATTTGGTAATTTCATTTTCCTATTAAATATGACAATTTTTTTTATTCCATGGAAAGTTTAGTGTACTTGCTGAAAACATTTGGTAATATCATTTTCCTATTAGATATTACAATATTTTTTTATTCCATGAAAAGTTTATTGTACTTTCTGAAAACATTTGGTAATTTCATTTTCCTATTAAATATGACAATTTTTTTATTCCATGGAAAGTTTAGTGTACTTTCTGAAAACATTTGGTAATATCATTTTCCTATTAGATATTACAATTTTTTTTATTCCATGAAAAGTTTATTGTACTTTCTGAAAACATTTGGTAATTTCATTTTCCTATTAAATATGACAATTTTTTTTATTCCATGGAAAGTTTAGTGTACTTGCTGAAAACATTTGGTAATATCATTTTCCTATTAGATATTACAATTTTTTTTATTCCATGAAAAGTTTATTGTACTTTCTGAAAACATTTGGTAATTTCATTTTCCTATTAAATATGACAATTTTTTTTATTCCATGGAAAGTTTAGTGTACTTGCTGAAAACATTTGGTAATATCATTTTCCTATTAGATATTACAATTTTTTTTTATTCCATGAAAAGTTTATTGTACTTTCTGAAAACATTTGGTAATATCATTTTCCTATTAGATATTACAATTTTTTGTTATTCCATGAAAAGTTTATTGTACTTTCTGAAAACATTTGGTAATTTCATTTTCCTATTAAATATGACAATTTTTTTTATTCCATGGAAAGTTTAGTGTACTTGCTGAAAACATTTGGTAATATCATTTTCCTATTAAATATGACAATTTTTTTTTATTCCATGGAAAGTTTATTGTACTTGCTGAAAACATTTGGTAATATCATTTTCCTATTAAATATGACAATTTTTTTTTATTCCATGGAAAGTTTAGTGTACTTTCTGAAAACATTTGGTAATTTCATTTTCCTATTAGATATTACAATTTTTTTTATTCCCTGAAAAGTTTATTGTACTTTCTGAAAACATTTGGTAATTTCATTTTCCTATTAAATATGACAATTTTTTTTTATTCCATGGAAAGTTTATTGTACTTTCTGAAAACATTTGGTAATATCATTTTCCTATTAAATATGACAATTTTTTTTTTATTCCAAGGAAAGTTTAGTGTACTTGCTGAAAACATTTGGTAATATCATTTTCCTATTAGATATTACAATTTTTTTTATTCCCTGAAAAGTTTATTGTACTTTCTGAAAACATTTGGTAATTTCATTTTCCTATTAAATATGACAATTTTTTTTTTATTCCATGGAAAGTTTATTGTACTTTCTGAAAACATTTGGTAATTTCATTTTCCTATTAAATATGACAATTTTTTTTTTATTCCATGGAAAGTTTATTGTACTTTCTGAAAACATTTGGTAATATCATTTTCCTATTAAATATGACAATTTTTTTTATTCCATGGAAAGTTTATTGTACTTGCTGAAAACATTTGGTAATATCATTTTCCTATGAGATATGACAATTTTTTTTTGTATTCCATGAAAAGTTTAGTGTACTTTCTGAAAATATTTGGTAATATCATTTTCCTATTAGACATGACAATTTTTTTTCATTCCATGAAAAGTTTATTGTACTTTCTGAAAACATTTGGTAATATCATTTTCCTATTAGATATGACAATTTTTTTTATTCCATGAAAAGTTTATTGTACCTTCTGAAAACATTTGGTAATATCATTTTCCTATTAGATATGACAATTTTTTTTTTTTGTATTCCATGAAAAGTTTAGTGTACTTTCTGAAAACATTTGGTAATTTAATTTTCCTAATAAATATGACAGTTTTTTTTATTCCAAGGAAAGTTTAGTGTACTTGCTGAAAACATTTGGTAGTATCATTTTCCTATTAGATATGACATTTTTTTTTATTCCATGGAAAGTTTAGTGTACTTTCTGAAAACATTTGGTAATTTAATTTTCCTATTAGATATGACAATTTTTTTTTTTATTCCATGGAAAGTTTAGTGTACTTGCTGAAAACATTTGGTAATATCATTTTCCTATTAGATATGACAATTTTTTTTTATTCCATGAAAAGTTTATTGTACCTTCTGAAAACATTTGGTAATATAATTTTCCTATTAAATATGACAATTTTTTTTTATTCCAAGGAAAGTTTAGTGTACTTTCTGAAAACATTTGGTAGTATCATTTTCCTATTAGATATGACATTTTTTTTTTATTCCATGGAAAGTTTAGTGTACTTTCTGAAAACATTTGGTAATTTAATTTTCCTATTAGATATGACAATTTTTTTTTTTTTATTCCATGGAAAGTTTAGTGTACTTTCTGAAAGCATTTAGTATATAATATAATTTTTCTAATAGATAGCCTATGAGGCGTTACATATTCTACGTTATATATTCTTGAGAGAGAGAGAGAGAGAGAGAGAGAGAGAGAGAGAGAGAGAGAGAGAGAGAGAGAGAGAGAGAGAGAGAGAATTATGAACTATTTTCTTGATTCCTTTCTAAAGGCGAGGAATTTTGGAATATTATGATTTAAAATTTTGTTTACCCAAAACTACTTTTTTGTTACCTCCACCAACAAAATTGGAAGGCTATTTTTTACCCCCCTGTTTTTGCGGTTTTTTTTTTCGTTTTTTTTTTCGTGTGCGTGTTTATTTGTGAACAGCTTCCTGACTACAATTTTAATCGTAAAGTAAGGACACTTAAACTGTTATGTAAAGAGCCGGAAATGATTAAATTTTGGCAGGTCAAAGGTCAAGGTCACGGACGAGTAAAACGTCCAAAATGATTCCAAAATGTCGAGAAATAAGCTGCCCTGGCGGAGGTCTGCGCTTTACTGAGTGTCCCTATAGTTATTATAATGCTATCCTTCAAGCCATTGCCAGATTTATATATAATTTTTTATGCATATTTTCAGTTTTGGTTTTTACTATACTTTTTTAGATTTTTTTTTCTTTTAGAATTTTTTTTCGTAAAATGGGAAACTTTTTTTTTTCTGAAGTGACTCAAAGTTCAATTTTTTTTTCTTTTAGATTTTTCGTAAAATGGTAAACTTTTTTTTCCTGAAGTAACTCAAAGTTCTGTAACGGGATTTCCTCTTGAAAATCTCGCCTGGAGGCTTTGACACCCACTGTTTGTCGGAGTTGGTAGTTTTGTCGGTATGCAACCCACGACTTTCATGTTCCCAATTCTTGTTTTCCCCGTACGTTTCATGAACGTTTGTAAATTCCTGGGGTGGATTTATTTGCGTAAATATAGCCGGATTCTGCGAGGGTTTTTGTACGTATACCAAATCCTGTGCTTTCTGAGTGGGCATTAAAAAAAAAATAAATAAATAAATAAATAAAGCTAAATCTTTGTTCACACAGCGTCTATAACGTTTAAAACGCTTCAAGGAGACTAATATTACTGCCAGATCTTTTTTCAGACAGCATCTATAACGTTTAATTTTAATCGGAAATTCCCCGTATAAATATACTATTCTCTCAGCCGTATTTCAGTAAAATACAGGCGACCTTAATTTAACCCTACTTTGTTATTATCTTATACGGATTGGTGACCATAATATATCACTCCTTTACGTCAATATATCCCTTTTTAAAACGGTAAATCCCGCCATCACCAATCCGCTGTAGCCAGCGTGGTGATGAAAATAGCCAAATCTCAGACATGACCAAGACTAGAAACAGCTGCATTTGTTGTTTTTGTTATTGTTGTTGTTGTTATTGTTGTACTTATTTGAATGTGTTGATAAATGTCTCCATACATGTAAGCATTTGAGATGATATACGAAAAATGTAATTTAGTGCAAATGAAATACGATGGTAAATTACATATTCAAGTTTTGATTAAAAAATATTAAAGGAATTTTATTGGGAGTCTTTTCAGAAGCGGACTGTTATTAACCATGTTATGTTTTACCCCTTGTTTGTGTGTTTGTTTGTGTGTGTTTGTTAGTTTGTTTGTGAATAGCTTCATGGCCACAATTTTAATCGTAGGGTAACGAATTTTGCAAGGATTACCTGTTATGTAAAAAGCTACAAAAGATTAAATTTTCGAAGGTGAAGGTCAAAGTCAAGGTCACGGTCAAGCAAAATGTCCAATCACGTAATCAGCCATAAGTTTGGACATCATTGTCGCAGAGACTTCAAACTTGATACATATCTGAGTGTATGAAAATCAACGCCCATCAATGCATGTAAAGGTGAAAGGTCAAGGTCAAGGTTGAGTAAAAGGTCTAGAAATAAGATGTCGTGACGGATGTCTGCTCTCTACTGAGTGCCCCTCTAGTTTAATTTGTCATAGATATTTTGTCTTTATCTTTAAAATTGATATTGAACAGTGACTGGTGGTGTCTATTTGATTTGCTTTTTTTTCAATGACAAATGTTTACAGTTATTTGGATATCTTTGAATTTGATATGAATATTTTTTCTTTTATTATTTTCAGAATGAATCGTAAACTGTTGCTGGTGGCGTCCATGTAGGGACAAATACCCTGTAAGTACCATCTAATTGACAGTAAT